>NC_133622.1:226132324-226152324 GCF_048593235.1 Sminthopsis crassicaudata | reverse complement strand
CAAGCAAAACAAACTGATCGATTTTCCAAATCAAGAAATGTCTTCCTCATTCTGAATATTGAGTGAATTGCCTCTCTATCACAAAATGGGTAGCATGATTCAACAGAAATCCTTTGTAATATATTTGATCACTGCATTGACTAAAGTTCCTAGCTCTTCCAAATTTTTTAATTTCTATGTTACTGTTGTGTATATATATATATGTATATATATATATATATATATATATATATATATTGCCCATGCTTCTATCCACTTCATTGTGAATCAATTTATGCAAATTTCAATTTGCATTGTATTTGAAAAGTATTATAAACACTGTTTTATTATCTTTATTATGATTGTGTTTACTGTAATATCTGAGATAACTCTGCATCAGGCAAAGACTCTTGCATATTGTTCATAGATACAGATCTGGAAGGAACAGCATTTGGTGTAGTTGTTTCCTTTTCATGAATAAGGAAACTGAAACCCAAGAGGTTGTGACTTGCTCAAAGTAAACATAGGTAATAAACCTTTGGTTAAAATATAGCTATTGGGATATCATATTTAGACATCTAATTTCAACATTCTTCCCAGTGACTTGCATTGTCTATTAATGAATAAAGCCTTAGTAAGATGGCAAAGATAATACACTTTAGATATTTCCATTTATATGGGAGCATATTACATCTAGCCAGTGTGGGTTCTAGTAAACTCAAATTGAATATAAATAGAAATCATTTCTACTTTGGCCAAAAATCATGAGGGTCTTCCCATCCCCAATTTATTTATTTAGATTTTTTGACTAGGTGAAAGAGGACATTCTTTGACTTGATCATTCAATGGGTACAGCCTCAGTCAAACTGAGACTTGTTGAATATCTGAGCTCCCATTCATCCAGTGCTATCTCCAATCATCTGGATCTACATCTAGCAACTGGATCCACATGGATCTGGAAGGGAAAGTGAGGCAGTTGACCTTGCACAGCCCTCCTTCACTTAAAGCTAATTCACTTGCATCTCATGGCATCACCTCTGATGTCCCAGTCTTCTTCAAGAACAAAGGATAAACAACAATAATAATGTGACATCTAACTAGTTTACTGGCCACAAAGCTAAATTTTAGCTACATTATGTGATTGTTACAGAGCTCAGATTTCTCTTTTCTTTTGTTGGAATTTTTTCAATCACTCAGCCAGGCTCACTCAGCTATCTTATATGTGGAAATAGTTCTGTCTTTCTCACAAATATAAATAATATAAAGCCTCTCTCCTAGTCCTGGCTTCTGCTTTCCAGAAAAAGATAAAAAGGAAGTTTTCTTCTCAACTTGGAAATAGAATATTGTATCCTAAAAAGGAACAAGTCAGAAATCTTGAATTCTGGTGCCAGCTCTCAAACTTTGCCTTTCAGCAAAGCATTTCTCTTGTTACTCTCAGTGTTCATTTTTTAAATGGGGAAGTTGATACTTGCATTCTCTTATCTAGATTACAAGATTATATTGAGGAAAGCACTTGGTAAAACTTGAACCACTATACAAATATGAATTGCTGTTATTTTCATCATTATCATCATCATCATATCATATTTTTAAATAAATGCTACTGATCATTTTAAGGAAAACCACTTACTCCTATACTCTCTAGTGTTTTTAAAAGGAACGGGTGCTGGATTTTGTCAAATACTTTTTCTACATCTACTGAGATAATCATATGATTTCTGTTAGTTTATTTATTTATTTGTTTGTTTGTTTATTTATTTATTTTTTAAGGCTAGGGTTAAGTGACTTGCCCAGGGTCACACAGCTAGGAAGTGTGAAGTGTCTGAGAGCAGATTTGAACTCGGGTCCTCCTGAATTCAAGGCTGGTGCTCTATCCACTGCGCCACCTTGCTGCCCCTACTGTGGTTATTAATATAGTGAATTATGCTAATTTTTTTCCTACTATTGAACCAACCCTGAATTCCTTACATAAATCCTACTTGGTCATGATGTATTATCCTGAGTATAACTTGATGTAATTTCTTTGCAAATATTTTAAGATTTTTGCATCAATATTCATTAGGGAAATGTATCTATAATTTGTTTTCTCTGTTTGACCTTACCTGGCTGAGGTATCAACATCATACCTGTGTCATAAAAGGAATTTGGTAGGATTCCTTCTTTCTTTCTTTTTCCAAAAGATTGCATAGTAGTAGAATTAATCATTCTTTAAATGTTTGATAAAATTCATATGTAAATCCATCTGGCCCTGGAGACACTTTTTTAGGGAATTGTTTAACAGCTTATTCATTTTATTTTTCTAAAATGGGACTATTTAAGTAATTTATTGCCTCCTATTAATCTGGGCAATCAGCTAGTAGATTCTGCTCTAGCCTTTTACCTTTACTTTGTATATATCATTCTTCACTCTGGATTTTGGTTTTTAATCCAGGCTGTTATCTGCTTCTGTTTTATAGGAGAGTTCATCCCACTTACATTCATTCTGTATTTCTCACCATTTTATATTATTTGGCATATTTTTCTCTTTCCCCCTTTCTACCCTAAGGTTTTGCTTCTGATCATCATCCTCAATCTGTCCTTCTTTTTTTACAGACCTTCCCCCTTTCTTATCCCTTTCCCCTTCTATTTCTGTTCTCCATTCTATTATGTCTTCCTTTCCTTTCCCCTTTCTCCTCCTACTTCCCTTTGTGGTGAAACAAGTTTCTATATTAAATTAAATATGACTATTATTCTCTCTTTGAACCAATTTTAATGAGATGTAATTTACCCCTTTTTACCTCCCCTTCCTTCTCCAGTGCAATCTTTTTTTTTTTTTAAGCTCCTGATATACAATAGGAACTTAATATGTATTTATAGAAGTAAATTTAATTTACTGAGTAGTTGATAGAAATGACTGAAAATTTCAGAACAGGAAGACAGATGACCAGATCACTACAAAAAAAAAAAGATGAATGTGGTGCTTCTCCCAAAGTTAAAATGTGTGGGAAGAAATTAAAAGTAATCAGACTTAAAATGAATGAATGAAAAGTATTTCCTTCAATGGACCATTTCATTTATTTCCAAGATAAAATTCAATTGTCAGTATAAAGTTCTAAAGCTTTATTTCATTTTCTCTTAATTTTAAAAGCAAGGAAATAATCTGCCACAGCCTTTGGGATGAATCCTTCCGCTATCTATATGGCAAAGATCAGATATCAGAACAGCTCCTTCAGAAAAAATCCAGAGAGAAACATGCCAATTTGAAAAAGTAATTGTCTGGCCAATATGAAAAAAAGGGAAAAAATCCTATCGCCGCTTAAATTATATTTGTGAATGTGTGCATCTACATATACTTGTGCATGTGTGTGCATATATACATATAAGATATTTTGGTGATTTTAACTAATTATGAACAGATTCTAAACTCTCAATCAAGATAGAATCAGGTATATAGACAAAATAGCCAAAAGGAATTAAGTTTCTTAGGTTGTTTCTGTGACAATTACTCTATAGAAGCTGGAATATTTCTTGAGAAAAGAAAAAAAATCAAAAGATGACAAACCCAAAGAAGCAAATAACAGAAAATCCCCTTCTTGATGAGATCTGACACATTACCTTTCTCCTCATATGTTGTTGCTTTGGAACACACAGAGAAAAGTAATAAGAACAAAGCAATTACAGTTTGTTGTAGAAAGGTACTATGGTATTAACAGGTGCTCAGTCATAACATGGGAAATCTGTGCCAAGAAAGGCCATTTTCAGGAGTCCTGAAAAGTCAGAAATTGTAAGCAGTACATCTTCTCACCCTTAGGAATTCTATTTCTAACATTCAGTGTACATGGTACTTGATTACCACAGGAGGCAAGGGAGAATAATAATAAGAATTTTCACTTAGTGAGGAGAGAAAAAGGATTTGAGGTGCAACTTAAGAGGTCTTATGAAAACGATTTGAGTTTTCAAAAGGCAATGAAATCAAGATACAGGGATATGCATTTTTAGACTTACATGATGTAGAAGTTTCTCTTGCTTATTGTTCCAAGATTTTATATTTCTTTTTCCCCAAAAATAAAAGTAGAAGTGAAAAATCAAAAATATAAATTCTTATTCATGGAAATAGGTGATTTCTTCATGATGAAAATTCCATTTAAGGAGTGAAATATTTAGGGCTACAAGATATTCAATGAGTAGAGGCATAAAAGTGAGAAGACTAGATACCATCGTACTTCCAGATCAATTGAAAGAATTGTCTAATTCTTAGAAAGACATGAAAATCATCTTTAGGGCTATTTGTGGAAGACTAACTAAATTTACTTGGCACTCGAGAGGTAAGATAGGAGCAATGAGTAGGAAATTCAATGAGGAAAAACAGGGGATTGATTTTAGTTAACATTTACTAAAAATATATTGTGCTATGAAAAATTATAAGCCAGATGTTCTCTGAAAACAGACTTCCATGAGCTGGTACAAAGTGAAATACCCTGTGTACAAAGTAACAGAAATATTGTAAGATGATCAGTTGTAAATGACAACTATTCTCAGCAATACAATGATCCAAGACAACTCTGAAGGATGTCTGAGAAAAATGCTATCCATATTGAGGGAAAGAATCGATGGATTCTGAATTAAGATCAAAGTACATTTTTAACTTCTTTACTCTTTCTTTTATTTTGTTTTTCCTTTTGATCTGTTTTTTCCTTACAAAACAAGGATTAATATGGAAATATGGTTTACATGATAGCATGTGTATAAATTAGATTAAAGAAGAAAAGGGGGGAAGGAGGGAGAAATATTGAAAATCAAAATATTCTAAAATTGAGTGCTAATTTTTGTAATGCTTCTAGAGAATAAACAAAATACTAATATGTGATTTTATTTTTTCAATTATTTTTATTTATTTATTTTTGCTGAGGTAATTGGGGTTAAGTGACTAGCCCAGGGTCACACAGCTAGGAAGTGTTAAGTGTCTAAGAATAAATTTGAACTCAGGTCATCTTGACTTCAAGTCTGTTGTTCTATCCACTGCACCACCTAGCTGCCCCTGCAGTAAATATTCTTTATGATATTATTATCAGAGAATTGATGAACATCACAAATAGTATTTGTGACAAAGCTGGTTAGTTCAACACTTAGGTTGGGGCCAGCATCAAAACATAGAAAGCTGACCAGCCCTGTTTCACTTTTGAATCAATAATGGATACCACAGTAAAAATGATAATAATTTGGATGAAAGGAAGTTATCATCACTAGAAGATGTATTTAGGCTCATCCATCATTGTGAATTCAGATAATTCAGAGTATTCAAGGAATTAGACTGACATTCAGAAGACTTGGATATTTGAAAAAGTAACTAGACTATTTTCTGGATATATTTCCATAATATGACTGAATGTACATTTATTATTTGCTATATTAACTCTAAGAACAGTATCTTGGAGAACAGAGTGTATGTGCATTCTTTCCCCTTTTGTATCTGGTTCAGGTACTTCATGAAAATATTTGCTAGTGTCACTATATGGTAATTAGTTTCCTGCTAAAGATTAAGTCAGTGACAAGTCAAAAACTTATCAGAGATAGCTTTGTCTATATTTCTAATAGCTAGTACTAGGAACCCATGATTTATCCTAGACAAGATAAGTGAAAAGAGGTAGGGTGGTTTGATAGCTGTCTTCAAGTATTTGAAGAATAATTTCATGGAAGAGAGACTACCTCTGCTTTGTTCGCTGCCAAAGGACCACATTAGGAGTAATATGCATGTTGTAAGGAGGACTTCCTATTGTATTACCCTTAGAAAGTCTTGATAGCCAGGATGAAATAATAATAAATGATAATAATTTTTTAAAATACTCATCATTTAAATAGAACCTACTACACACTAAGAATTATGGTCAGTGCTTTAAAAATACTATTTCATTTGAACCTCACAATAATCTTTGGAAATAAATCCTACCATTATCCTTATATATTACAAAGATAAAGGCTGAGACAAAGAGTTGTTAAATATCTTGTCATGGACAGCAAGTGATGTTTGTAATATGATTTGATAAATAAAATGATTCCTGCTTTCAAGGAACTTAGAAACATATTGGAAAGATTTGACACATATGTAAATACTATAAAAATAAAAATTTAAATGGACAGGAGAACTACAAAGTGATAATCAGAAAATAAAAATTATTTTAATTCAATTCATCCAATTGTCATTGAATCAGAGTCTAATTACGTCTATGGTGACAGTCTTTCAGATTTCTTAAGTTTTTTTTTCAATAAATATAAACTGTCATAATTAAACATAATTAAATACATGACTATCATAATATAATGGTCAAATCAGCTAACACAATTTTAGATTGAATTGAGATGTATGGTTTCTAGGACTAGACAGGAAAGAGCCTTCTTATGATCTTCCCTAGTCAAACCACATCTGGAGCATTATATTCCCTTCTGGAGGTCATATTTTAGGAAGCATATTGATAAGCTGGAGAGCCTATGGAGGAAAATAATCAAAATGATGAAACATCTTGAGAGTAGGCTATATGAACACTGGTTAAAGGAACCTATGATTTTTCCTGGACAAGATAAGGAAAAAGAGGGTTGGGGTCATTCCGTAGTTGCCTTCAAGTATTTGAAGAGCAATTTCATAGAAGAGAAACTATCTCTGTTTTGTCTGTTGCTAGAGGACAACAATAGGAACAATGCGTTTAAGTTGTAATGAGGAGAATTTTAGTTTGATTTAAGAAAAAAAATCATAATAATTAGACTACCCAAAGTAGAATTTGTTGCTTCAGGAGTTAGTGTGCTTCCTCTCAGTAAAGGGCATCAAGCAAATACTGGTTGATTTCTTGACTATGTTGTTTAGGAGACTCCTATTTAGGTCCAATACAGAAGAGATGGTCTCTGAAGTCCCCTTCTAAATTCTGTGATTCTATGACTCATCCAAAGGAATTTTGTTATATCCATTATGAAAGAATCATTTATTTCATCTTCAGTCTTATGTCTATAACGCTGGGCTTTAGGACACCTGAATAATCGAATCCAAATAACTTGTTTAAATGACTAATTGACATATGGAAAATTTAGTTTTCCCATAGGAAAATATCAAAACCCAAACAAGCTATTCTGGGGTTTACACTCTCAAAAAGAACATATTTCTTCGGAGAGATAATAGATCAATATCTTCAACACCACCACAATTTTCAAAATCAAGAATGGACAATAGTGAGACACAAAAGGTTTTTTTTTTTTTTTTTTTTTTTTTTTTGTTTTTTGTTTTTGTTTTTTTTTTTTTACTGAAACACAAATGAAGGGAATGCAGGTGAGATGGCCTTTACCAGCTACAACAACAGTCATTTGCATAAATTGTGTCCTGACAGTATTCTTTTTAGCCTTAAAAATACAAGTATATTTTTGGACCTCCTATCAGGCCATTGCAGCATTTTTTCTAAGCCTTGAATTAATATATACTTTCCTCTATCTAAACCTACCTTTACCACTGGTCCAGGCTAATAACACCATTTTTGTTGCTGCAGTATAGATTCCAGGACTAGGGCAGCAGTTTTCCAACAGAGATTTACATGATTTGTTGAACTTATGCTGGCCTCAGGAAGAAAACTCTCATCAGAATCCAAATAAGGCTCATTAACTGCAAAGTTCTAATGGAATTTTAGGCCAACAGATTAGTTTGGGCATAGCTGTAAATAGTACTGATCAAATTAAGCTGAAAACCTGCAGTTTGAGTCTCTGGAAAGATTGTAGAAAAGTGAAAAAAATATTCTTTTTCCTCCTTGTTCTTAATAATGAGGGCTTTTTTTTTTAATGGAAGAGGGAAAATATCCATTGAGAAATCTGACCTTCTCAGTGTGCAAATTTCAATACTAATTAACTAATCTCAACAGACATTTACTTCAAAACGAGATGTATAAAGGGATCTGTATCATGAACATTTTTCCCACTGTTGAAATGTACAATCTAATATATATTTTATGTTATAGAATCATAGTATCCTAAAATTCAAGAGTTATAAGAGATGCCAATGATCTTCTTAAACTCATACATGAGCTAAAAATAATACTCTACATCCATAGAAAAGTGGATAAAATTGGGTAAAGCAATTAAATACATAATCAGAAGCAGGGCTTGATTTTTAAAAAGGAAAAATAAAAGGGGGGAGCACTATATTTGTACATGTGAAGGCTCAATCTTTGGCTCTTTCTTGTCATGCTAATTACCAAATAGTAATCTTTGAAGTAGAGAATTTGATTTATAACATGATGATCCTGATCAAGTTGATTATGTATTTTCATGGAGCCAAATAGTGGAATAAAAATGGGGAAAGAAAACTGTGTAAAACAGATGTTCCCAAATATCTATGAACTTTTCATTAGGTAGACAAAATGTCTGCTTTCTGAGTGTTTTTCCCTAGGTTCACATGAATATTTAGAATCATGGAAAAAGAGTAGGCTTAGTTTACATCTTCATTCAATTGTCCTTATTTGGGAGAACAGAGACTACTAAGATCAAAATACAAGAAAGATAGTGCCCATTGTTGTAATAAGCCAATTTAAGGATCAGTCCAAAAACAATGATTTGTTAAAAATCGATTAAATATTTCAGTAAATATTTAGTGCCGGTAATATAAATTCAAAGGAAATAGGTATTATTGTAGCACCTGCTATATATTAGGAACTGAGCTAAGTGACTTTTTATAAATATGATCTTTTTTTAATCTTCACAATAATCCTTGAATGTAAATATAATTATCATTTCTCTTTTATCGCTGAGGAAACTGAAGGAAGTAGCAACTACATGACTTGGCCATGGTGACATGCCCAGTTAGTGTTTGAGGTCATATTTTAACTCAATTACTCCAGATTCCAGGCCTAGTGCTTTATCCACACCACCTCTAGCTCCTTGAATACCAAGAATGAAAAAAATATTCTAGTCATAATAATATTATTTTCTAATAGGGAATGCATATTTTAATAATTGTCTTTAAAATGAAACTTTATTAAAATAATTCATTTTTTATTTGTTTTAAATAACAATAAAATTAATTCACTTCAGAATCCTCATGGCAAATAATGGCCTCTAAGATTTAAATGAATTGATCCTGAGTGAAATGAGCAGAATCAGGAGAATATTTAACACAGTAATGGCAAGATTGTGTGAAGATCAACTATGGTAGACTTAGTTCTTCTCAACAATGCAATTATCCAAGACAACTCCAAAAGATTTATGATATAAAATGCCATCCACATTCAGAGAAAGAACTATAGAGACTGAATGAAAATCAAACCATACTATTTTAACTTTTTTGTGGATTTTTCTTTCTTGTTTTTCCTTTTTCTTCTGATTTTTTTCATAACATGACTAATATGTAAATAGGTTCAATATGATGTGTATATATAATCTATATAATATTTCTTAATGACTTGGGGCAGGAGGAAAGAAGGAAGAGAAGGAGGAAAATGTGAAACTCAAAATCTTACAAAATTGAATCTTAAAAACTATAGTTACATGTAATTGGAAAAAATAAAATACTATCGAGAAAAAAAAAGAAAAAAAGAAAAATAGTGGCCTCTAAAACTTTATATTTATTTTTTTCCAAATTAAGTCCAGAGAAAATCTTCTGGATTTATGGTATGAATATTGAAATCCAATCTATTCTTTTCTCTTTGGCAATAAGCAGACATTTTGGTAACATCGTGTTTTAAAAAAATAGTCACTCTCTGGGGGAAGGAAAAGACAAAACACTGAAATAATTAAAGATGACTGAGAGACAGATACAGGATATGACAGCTTCATCAGTGAGACATAAAGCTTTGTCTGATCATCTAAACTTGGAACTGGAAAGCCATGTAAAATGGAAGACATTTAACATTCTCTGCTAGATCTCTTCAATTAGATCTTTTTAGAAATAAACTTCAATCATTAAAAGAAACAGTCGTTTCTTAAAATGCAAGTTGAAAACTTTGGAAGAAAATATTGTAGCTTCTGTAGGAGGAAACATGATAAATATGTTCCAATTGGAGAGAGATATATTATGCTAAGGCAGGGTGTTGTCCATAGCTAGAGAACAAATGGATTTAGGGTGAGAATTAGGATTAAAATGTGATCTGGGGTGTAAAATATGTATTGTAACTAATTTAATAAGCAACTTCTGCCTTGGCTAATAGATCTTCTCCTAAATAAGGAGCAATGAAAAATAGAAGCCTTTTCCCCATGCTTCACCATCCAAATCATTTTTTTTTTACTTATTACGTCAAAGTCTTCCTCAACAATAATATCTTATAATGCAGTTTCAGAAGCCTATCCAATCACTTGAATGAACTTCTGCCAGGTTTGGGAAAAATGCTTTTTATGACTAATTTAACTATAAAAAATATAGTCATCTGAGTTTCTCCACTAAGCTGTCTGGTCTACTAACCACCATCATCTTCAAAATCCCTCATATAATGAGAAAAAAATTGAATTAGACTTCAATGCCCAGAGCCATTATAATAGTTCAATCATATTTCTCTATTTTTAAGCCGTGTCTATATTTCTGCTACATAAAGGCAATGGAATCCAGCAATAGGACAGATAATAAATGAGGGAATATTGTAAGATAATAACTACAATTCTCTTTAAAGGTCATCTATAGATGAGAACGCATTATGTTCTGCTAATATTACTTGTCATCTTCTAACTGGGCATCATCCCCTTATAGAAATGTAACCCTGAGATGTCACTCTTTCTCCCATTAAAAAAACTGGATTAGCAGCTGACAAAACATTAATCTTGAAAAATGGCCCCTTACATAATGCCTTGGTAAAGAGAAGAAAAAGAAAAAAAGAGAATGATGCTCTGGGCAGATAAGAATCTTCTTTGGAGTTACCAACATTTAATTCTACCTCAAGCTTTTTCTTGGCCTTCTCTCATAGGTTTCTTAAATTGGATTGTTTCGGAAATCATACTTGTTTTGGTTAATAAGAGAAATCATCATGTCATTACAATAATCATTTCTGAAGACTTAAATATTTGATATTTTTATCTTTGTAGCCCCAAAATTCATAGTAGTTTCTGGTAGTAGGTGCCTTTTAACTCTATGTTGAATTGATTTGAGTTGAATTGAATTTATAAATTAAATGGTACTGAAGAATATGATTTGAATTTCTGGACAATGACTTAAAATATAAAATTAATGGCTGCTTAGAGGATTTACAGAAACTTGATAGATTATATACTTTCCTTGAATTATTCAGAACTTATCAAAATAACTTTAAGTAAAGAAAAAAGAGAAGCAGCCTTGCACTTGTTAAGTTAGATATTACATATTTAGTAACAGTACAGGGAGAAGACATCTAGTCATTCATAGTGAAACAAAGTAAAATGATAGAAATAAAGCACACAACACCAGAGAGACATCTATCCATCTTTATAGAAAAGGACAAAGTATGGGCAGTCCCTATGGCCTGGAGATCCTCATTCATGCAGCTAAGTTTAAACTAATTTATGTATCTGAAATTTTGTAGGTTGGTATATATTCAGCAACAAATATTTATTAAATGTCTACTATATGAAATGTGTGTCCTGGGATAAGAAGAGGAATATGAAACAGTCCCATTTTTATTGAGTTCATCCAACATATAGACAGATACGGCTGACATTAAAGACATGAATAGTCTTCAAGTAATCCTAGATAATGGTCACGATACTTCACAGTCTCTGATACCCAAAAGCCAACTTCCTATCAGTTGATGTTCCATCCACTCTTCTCTCCTCTAAGAAAGCCATTTATATAGGCTCAGATACTCTTCATCTCCCATTTAGACTATTTCAGCTGTCTTCTTCATGTTGCAACTTCTTTTTATATCTTTATAAATATATATATATATCTTTTTTATATATTTTATATCCATATAAGTGCCAAGTGCCAATATTTCTAAAGCACAGATCTGACATGCATTAGGAAGAGATATGATGCTCAGTAGACAACAGAGATATTTGGGCTACAGCAGAGGCTCTTAAATTATTTAGTGTCATAGACCCTTTGACAATCTGGTGAGACTTATGGACTGATTTCCCAAATAATATCATTAAATATATGAAATAAAATATATAAAATTACAATTCCAACAACTATATGAAAATAAAGATTTTTTTTCCATCCAAATTCATGAACCCCTGGAAATCTTTCCTCAAACCTTGGTGAGGACTGTTTATATGAAGTATTGGGATAAAGCAAATAATATAAAATTCAATAGAAATAAATGTAAAGCTTTGCATTTAGACCCAAAATATAATCAGTTATGAAAGTAGAAGATGGGGAAGCATGAATTTATAGGCATTCTTAAAAACATCTGAGCAGTTTTAGTGGACTGCAAGCTCAAAATGAGTGGATAATGAGATATGGAAGCAAACATTACTGATGTGAATTTAGTTTGTGTTAAAAGAGGCAAAGTTTCCAAAAAGAGGGAATTGATATTCCTATTCAAATCTGTCTTCATTTGACTTTGGAGTTCGATTGCAAGGACCATTTTTGAAAAAGAATAAAGATTTCATAGATCAATCATGACACCATAGGATTGATATTGGAGAATGCTACCATCCTGAGAAAACAACAGTAGGGTGATGGGGTTTTTGAAAGACATAGATGTATAGATGGATTTAACTTGACTAAACATATTTGCTATAAGCACTGGATTACTATTTTTTTCTTTTCTTTTTTTTATTGGTAAAGCTTAAGGGCATATGAAGGACTAGAAATATTGTTGGGAAAATATAAATAGGAAAGTCATTGAATCCCTTTTGAAAAATATATAGAAAGGGAAGCAAAGAAAAAAGAAATTTACATTTTAATTTTGTTGTATATTTGAAAGGAATAGCAAGTTGTGCATAGTAGATTTGTAGTATCATGTACAATCATATTTTTAAATGGATTATGTTATGGAAATTCTTGTTTTATTTCATAATTTAAAAGTAAAATTTGATAATGATTTCAAAAAAAAAGAAATGAAAAATGTGTAGAAGCAAAGGAACTTTAGAAGGAAATGTAGGCAAGTAGGATACCTAGAATAGAAGATGGTAACTTTAGAAAATGTAAAAAAAGTAAGCATTATATAACAGAGCTTTGCTGTTCCATATATAATCTTCTTTTTCTATGTTGGTGTTCATTAAATTCAAAAACGTTAAAAATAAAGTTAAGAAGACACTGATATGACTGAGAATATTCAGAAGAGGGTAACTATAGTGAAGGACATTGAGCCCATGATAATTGAGGATCAGAGGAAGATATTGGGCATATTTACCCTAGAGAAGGGAAGACATGTTGGCAGGGAAGCATAATGCCAAGCTTTAGAAGAGTTCTCAGGTAGAATAGGACACTTTTTCTTTGAAAAAGATAATGTTACTGGTTATAATCAAGTCAATTTAGGTAAAAAAAAAATTCATTATAATTAGTCATTGAAAATTGGAATCAGGTGGCTCAAGGACTTATAGGTTTCTCCTTGTTGGAGAGGCTGGGCAGTTACTTGTCAAGCTTGCTATATTAGGACTCCTATAGTTAATAAGTCAAACTAGCTGCTTTCCAAGAGGCCTTCAAACTTTAAAATTTTGTGTGATTTTTTGTATGTTACTCTCCTGCTCAAAAATCTTCAATAGCTCCCAATTTTATTTAGAATAAAAAACAAATTTCTTAACCTGTTATTTGCAGGTCTCCACAACCTAGTCCTCACTGATCTGTTCAGACTTATTTCACGTTACTGCTCCCATTCATACATTCCACATTCCAACCAAGGTACTTAATTGTTCCCCAAATAGTACATTTTATCTCCTATCATTTTATTTTTAACTTATCTGTCCTCCGTGCCTAGAATGCACTCATTCACCTCTGCACGTCAGAATCCCTAAGTTCCTTCAAGGTTCATTTAATTTGCCACTTTTCAATAACCTTTCCTGGCCTTCTCCAAGAATTAGTACTCTCTAGAATCAAATCTTCTTCTACTTATTTATCTATGTACAAACATTCTGCTCTCTCTCTCTCTCTCTCTCTCTCTCTCTCTCTCTCTCTCTCTCTCTCTCTCTCTCTCTCTCTCTCTCTCTCTCTCTCTCTCTCTCTCTCTCTCTCTCTCTCTATCTCAATCCAATCAGTATGATGATGCTTTTCAAAAACTCAACCTTTTAACGTTTATGAGACCTTATTAATCACTTTGCCAGGTCATGAAAGACCAAGACAAAAAACAACTGTTCCTAAAGGAGGTTGCACTCTATTGAGATCATACTAGGTGTTTTATATATTGAATTGAATTGAATTATGATAATTCTCTAAAAAAAAAACAAGTAGATATACTCTAAAATATCATGCATGCATTGAAACGTAAAAGAGATCACCCTTTATAAATATCATATAAACTAAAACTGAGTTTTCTTTGTCTACAAAGAATAGAAATTACTGAATTACAAAGAATATATTCAAATTATTTTTAATCATTTAATCAATGTATATTTATAAAGCTCTTATTATGTTCCAGACATTATGCACCATAGTTTCTTGGGATACAAAGACAAAAACTAAACAATTCCTACCTCAAGGGACTTACATTCTAATAAGGGAGAAATACCCATATATAGTAAACATAAAATAGACTGAAAAAAAGAAAAGATATTATCTTACCTGCACCTGAACATAATATAATTATCTCAATCATATGTTATTTTTAATCAACTAATTTTAAAATGATTTCTTCAGAGGCTATTATGTAAAGTGTGACTTACCACATTAATACAGTTGTCTGTAACATCATTAAACAAGTTAAGATGTGTATATCTGGAAAACCCTGACAAACACTTTGATCAACTCCTTTCTTTGGCACTTGCCTACATAATTATAATAAAAGCATTTTCAAAGCTCATTATTATTTTTGCAAGTGAGCTCCAGAAAAAAAAAAGAAAGAAAGAAAGAAAGAAAAATATTGATTCCTTGGCCCAATCTCCTTTTTCTCACAGAAACTTTACAGCAGCCAGAGGTGTTTAACCTTCATCATTTATTGCTTAAACTCACAGTACTTGATATAAGAACTTTGATTACTCAGTCTTAAATTCGCTTTGTAAAATGACTTCCTTGAAGCAGCACTTGGAATCAGCAGTCAGTATCATGGAGGGGAAAAGGATTGAGGAACCCGATAGAGTGAAGAGGATAGAGGTGGGAAAGGGGGACTATTTTAAGAATATTTAAATTTCAAGATTTACCCAAAAAATACTGTCAAGAATGGGAGGAAGTTCACTACTGTTTAAAAGAATGTTTTCACGAATGTTTAAATAGAAGTTTGATAAGTATATACAAAGAATATTGTAATAAAAACAGGATAAGGATATTTTGTAGACCAGGGAATTTATTAGGGAACATGAAATGAGGAAATTTCCTCTAGCAAAGAAGGATGTAGTCCATGTTCTGAAAATTGTAATATTAAAAAAGTTCCCGAATAACAAATTAAGCGATTTGTCCATGATCAAAAATAGTCATTATGGATAAGAAACAGAATTTGAACCTATAACTTCCTGAGTCAGCTTTCTATCTACCATGACACATTGCCTCTAATAAGAAAAACAGATTTTTCTATTTGTATTGAATATGTATTTATACATATATATGTGTGAAAATATATAATGTATGTATGTATATAGTGTTTTTTCCCCTTTGTAATGAGTACTTATACTCATTAAACAGAAACAAGGAGTTTAATTTCTGGGTATTTATACCTAGAAATTAAACTCCTTGTTTCTGTTTGTATTCCCAATGTTTATAATAGTATCGTCTCAGAAATTTAGTGTTTAATGATTTTTCAAATTAAAAGGTATGTTAAATCACCTCTTCTGGTCCTCACAACAATGCTGAGTTAAGGACTACAAGCATCGAGTCCCATTTTTACAAATGAAGTGGCTTAATGATTTAATGACATTACTAGGATCACAAAATAAGTATCATAGGCAGGATTCAAATCCAGGCTTCTCTTGATGCTAAATTCAAAGGTCAACCTTTTTATAGCAGGCTGTTTCTCTCATTTGACAGACCTATCACATAACCAGTTGAACTGAATGTTTGAATAAATCAATTTTGATGCATTGGAATTATATATTTCAGGATTTCATGGATCCATGATATCATTTTATTTCTCCTTTGAGGAAGGTCATAACCTCTAGTTCAGCAGAATATTTTCATGAATTTCTGTACCTGAGGGAAAAAAACTTACCACCTGATGGTCAATCTACCAGCCCAACTAGGCTAGGTTAAGTCTCAGATAATAAATGCCCAGTCTGAGACTCACAAAATCCCATCCTGTTCATATTCACATGAGCATGCCCCTTGAGCTAGATCAGAATATCTAATCCATATTTGCACTGTGGCATTATCTTTACATTTGTCTTTGGTTACGGGTTCAAGGATGTTGTGTGCTTTATATTAAATAGATACAAATATAAAAGACCATGGAAGAAGATGCTTTATTGTAGATTTCTGAGATAAGAGTACATTCTAGTTAACAATTGATTTTCCAATATTTGCATTTCAGGGGAAAAAATCAGCCACTGGTTTTGAATAGTAAGTTAATAACCACATGTATTTCTATGTCTTTCTTTTCCAATATAGTATGAAATATTCAGTAACCCGAAATAATTCCAACCGCATGAAATATTGAATACTCCTAGGAACAGAATTAGGTGTCTTGACTGAACTAATGAAGAGGTAAATTGAGGGTCAGCGTTAGACAATTAGCCCAATTAACATTGGTCCAAACTAAAGTGGTAGTTGACTTTTTCCCCTCTCATTGGAGATCTCTAAGGAGAGATTGGATTACTTATGTATGACTTATCAGCCTGCTGCAAAGAGGTTGAGTAGAATTATATTGATACTGAGGTCACCGTTCTATTCAGATGGTGTTGGTTCTATGCCTCATGGTTGTGTGACTTTTTCCTTTGAAAAGTGATTAATGGCTAATTTCTACAAATATTGTCATAGTAAATATGTTTAATGATACAACAATGCTTTCATGTAAATATTATAGTTGTGATTATTATCCTCATTACACATATAGAAGATCCTCTTTCATACAGATGAAATAAAAAGGATTTTCCTAAAGAATAGCTCTAACCATGAAACTATCTTTCTCAATAAATTCCCTATTATCTCTTAGATTAAATATTGACTTTATTTCTGTTAAAATCTCTTTAAAAAGCTGGACCTAACTTACCTTTCCATACTTATTATATATTATAGCCCTCCATACCTTCTAAACCTCTAATTGTTTTTCAAAGATGGCCCTTCTGTTATTGTCATTGAACATTCATCTTTTTTGATATTTTAATCATCTGTGTAGTTTTAATATTCTAGGGACACATTTTTGTTGTAAATTCTGTACCTAATAATTTTCTTTTTTTAATTAAAGTTTTTTTTTTAATTTCAAAACATATGCATGGATAATTTTCAACATTGACCCTTGAAAAACCTTGTGTTCCAAATTTCCCCTTCCTTCCCCCAGATGTCAAATAATACAATATATGTTAAACATATTAAAATATATGCTAAATCCAATATATGTATATAGATTTAAACAATTATCATGCTGCACAAAAAAAAAATCAAATCAAAAAGGAAAAAATGAGAAAAAAAATAAAGCAGACAACCATAAAAAGAGTGAAAATGCTATGTTGTGATCTTTACTCAGTTCCCACAGTTCTCTAAGTGTAAATGCCTCTCCATCACAAGACCAATGGAACTGTCCTCAGTTATTTCACTATTGAAAAAAAAACTTGTCCATCAGAATTTATCTTTGTATAATCTTGTTTTTGCTGTGTACAGTGATCTCCTGGTTCTGCTCATTTCATTAACATCAGTTCATGTAAGTCTCTTCAGTCCTCGCTGAAATCATCCTGCTGATCGTTTCTTATAGAACAATAATATTCCCTAATATCCATATATCATAATATATTCAGTCATTCTCCAACTGATGGACATCCACTTAGTTTCCAGTTTCTTGCCACTATAAAAAGGGCTGCCACAAACATTTTTGCACATGTGCGTCTCTTTCCTTCATGATCTTTTAGGAATATAAGTACAGTGACTGCTGGATCAAAGGATATACATATTTTGATAGCCCTTTGAACATAGTTCCAAATTGCTCTCCAAAATGGTTGGAACAATTCAATTCACAACTCCACCAACAATGTATTAGTGTTCCATTTTCCCCACATCCTCTCCAACATTCATCATTATCATTTCCTGTCATCTTAACCAATCTGAGAGGTGTGTAGTGGTATCTGTATTGCCTACCTCCAAAAATCATCTTCATTATTCTTCACCTCCTCCAGAACACCATTAAAAAATGGAACTCTGCTCCTTTGTTCCCCAATTCGGTAGTTAAAATTTTGCTCAGAACCAGTCCTCCACACTAGCTCCCACCTTTCTCCAATTATACTATCCCAATGAGTGCCTACTTTATGCTTTATGATCCAAATTGTCTCTTTCTAGATCTTCATAATGTGTTATCTATTTCAATCAAAATATAAGTTATTTTAGGGCAAGTTTTTTTTTTTGATAGCTCATATTTTTAACCTTAATATCTAGCAGTGTATCATGTCCATAGAATTCACTTAAATATTTTTATCTATTTCTATCTATTCTGTGTGTGTCTATGTGTATGTGGGATATTCTGGCACATACTTACCACTTAATAAATATTTTTGATTTATAGGATGGAGAAAACTAAAGTCTAGAGATTTAGATGATTTGCCTAATATAACAAAGCTGGGGTGAGAACTTGATCTCAAATCTAGCTGCTCTGCAAATCCAATGCTTTTACTCCACTAATGTTCTGTAGTGGTATGCAAACATGAAAATAATAGATTTTTCTATTTAGGACTTTCTCACATATGATTCTCTGAAAGACCTGGAAAATGACTTTATTTAAACTCTCTTTCTGACCATTTCATTAATAGTTTGGTAGCATTACTTTTATTATGATATAAATAAACCTTGGACTCCTCTGACATGCTGACAGAAAAAGGGAAATAATGGCTAACTTGGCCATTTTCCTTCCAAAACTGATCCTAAGACTTAGAGTGACCCAAATCCATTTATAGAACCACCAAAGCTGTCATCAATGGAAGTACATTAGAGGGAGAAGGGTGGGATGCTATGACTGAAAACATCAGCTCATGGTACCAAAGTAAGGGATGATGGAAATATGAAAAGAAAATGAGCAACTGTCCATGAAAAAGAGAAAAGTTGTATATGGAAGATTGGACTGCTTAGTAGTAAAAACAAAACAAAAAAACAAAAACAAAAACAAAAACAAACAAACAAACAAAAAGCAGTAGAATCCTTAAGGGCCATCTATTGGAAGGATTAGAAAAGGGATTACTACTTTGATTTCCAAAGAATTGTTCCAGATATATTTTCTTATATGTATAGCATGTTTCTTCATACAAAGATAAGTACATAAATGAAAGCTAGCTAGCTAACTAGAGAGATATACAGAGCAACAGATACAGAGAAACAGAGAGATTGTCCACATGATCATAAATTTCATAAACTATGTCTAATCCAACTCATTCAAATTGAGATGTGAAAGTGAAATATAGAGGGTGAAATATCTTGCCAAGGATTAGAAAACAACCCACGTGTCTTTGGAACAATGAAAATGTTGAGGCCTGCCTGGGGGTTTTTAGGGAAAAGAAGAATTCATAAAAATAAATAATAAAATAGAAAGCATAAACATTAAGAAAAAGAAAGTGCTAACTTACTGATAAGGGAAAGAGGTGAAGTTAAAGAAAGAAATGATCAAATTCAACATCAAGAAAGTTCTAGTTTATTGATAAGATAAAGAGATGAAATTAATATGCATCTTTGGGATCCAGAGTGCTATGCTGCTGCTGCTGCCCTAACTAAACATTTAGGAATGATAGGAAAGATAGAAACAGCAGCTGTGGGAGTGTGTGTGTGTGTGTGTGTGTGTGTGTGTGTGTGTGTGTATGTCTGAGACAAATAGATAAAGACACAGAGGGAAAAGGAA
>NC_133622.1:225621620-225757308 GCF_048593235.1 Sminthopsis crassicaudata | reverse complement strand
GACTTATTCTGAAGTGTAAGATTCTGGTATCTAATCTTTGAATAGACTGAAGAATTAAGCAGGATCCCTATTAAAAAAAAAACTAGATCATAGAAACAGGCAAGAATTTAGGTACACGGGACAACACTAGGTTCCGATTTTATAACTGAAGTATAATTTGGGAGTCTTAGTCATTATGGACAAAACAAGAACTAGTTAGTAAAAATGGGGCATGAGGGGGAAATAAGGCCAGCATCATGGGTAAATAGAAATTTAGTATAATGAAAAGATCACAGGATCTAGGGTTAGGAAAATGTGGCATTCAAATCTTGCTTCAGACACTTACTATTTATTTGATTGTGACCAAATCACTTAATCACTCTGAACTTTGGTTTCATTATCAGTAAAATCAGAATAATCATATATGTGATATCTAATGGCTTAGAATAATTGTGATCATAAAAGACAGCATAAATAAAATGCATTGCAAATCCTTAAAGTGCTCATGGAAATATCTGCTATTATTATTCTAATTGTACTATGGATTTAGAACTTTAATTCAAGCTTCTAATTCTGGATCCATCAATAAGATACTGAATAATCATGGACAAGTTACTGCCCATCTCTGGGCCAGACCTTCCTCGTCTGCTCCCAGATGGCCTTGATCAAGGCTTCTTCCAACTCTAATGTAGTATGAATCTTTTCCAGTGGATCTCTTTTCTTAATTTTTTTTTTTTATTAGCCCTTTGGTCTTGGCCAAATCTTTCCTTAATAGCAAACAGAACTAAAAAGTAGTAGTCTATCAGTCAGTTATAGGAAGCCTTTTACTATTCCAACAGAACTATTTTTAATAAATTTCAATGATATTTCTTGACTTTTTTGGGTTCTGAGGTTGGAAACTGTGATAGGATGAGTCAGGAGCTGGCCTTGGTGCTAGGAAGACCTGGATTCAGGTTGTGCCTGATACTTAATGACTGACAATGAGCAAATCACTTAATGTCTCAATGCTCTAATGCAGCTTTCTAAGATCACAGATTACAAAAAATAAATGCTGATTTGCAGTGGTAGCAGGATTTTTCTCATGTAAGCATTCCTACTATCACTGAAATTAAGATTACACTTCCTCTGCCTATCCATCTGGCCTCCCCAAGGTGCTTCCATTCATTTGGCTATAAGAGTACACTCTTTTTCTTCACTGCAGAGAGAGAAGGTAAGTCTTCCATCTGCTTCCAGTGCACCTCCTAAGATGATAGCTCTAAAACTGAGAAAGACCTCAAAAGCTTGTAATCCAACCCCTTCATTTACAAGGATCTTCTTCTTTCAACACTAGATCTATAATTCTTAACCATGTGCTATCCTTCTGTAAGAAAAGTAGTGCCATAACAAAAATGACTGATCACATTCAAATATAACATTTATTAAGCACCATTGTAAGTTATATACAAATGACTATTGTCAGTGACATACATGACCTAATTTGAGAGTCACTATTGTGGAGCAGATAGAATACAGGTTCTAGATTCAGAAAGACCTGGGTTTCAGTTCTGTCTCTGATACTTACTAATTTACTGGGTGACCCTGAGGAAAATACTTAACCTCTCTTGCGCTCAATTTCCTTTTCCATAAAATGGAGTTAATAATACCTGTAGTATTTGCCATTAGGATTGCCAGACAAACCAAATGGGATAATTCTCCTAGGATTTGCAAATTCTAAAGCCTTATGTAAATATAGATTATTATTATTATTATTATTATTATTATATTTCACTATACATATTATAAATATTTCACTATAAATCTGTTATCATTCCCATTTTGGACAATAGTGAATCTAAGATTAAGATAATTGAATAGAAAGCACAGTCCCAGTGAGAGCTAGAACTCTCAGGTTTTTCCTGATACTTCCTGATACAGTCCATGCTTCTTCTAGAACAACAAAACTTCCTGCTTTTAATAGTCAATTCAAGGCAATTTGTTTAAATAATGCCTTAAGAAAGTTACTTTCAATTCCACTGCCATCTTTGGAAACAGTTCATGGGTTCTTCTCTGAATGTTTCATCATCTCAAAATTGTTAAAACTAAGCCTGTCAAGGTTGGCTGCATTTCCTCTTTCATCTCTCTCTCTCTCTCTCTCTCTCTCTCTCTCTCTTTCTCTCTCTCTCTCTCTCTCTCTCTCTCTCTCTCTCTCTCTCTCTCTCTCTCTCTCTCTCTCTCTCTCTTTCTCTCTCTCTCTCTCTCTGTCTCTCTCTCTCTCTTCTCTCTCTCTCTCTCTCTCTCTCTCTCTCTCTCTCTCTCTCTCTCTCTCTCTCTGTTTCTCTGTCTGTCTCTGTGTCTCTGTCTCTGTCTCTGTCTCTGTCTCTCTCCCCTATTTTGCCTCTCCATCTCTGCCTGTCTGTTTCTCTCTGTTTCTCTGTGTCTCTCTATCTTTGTCTGTCTCTCTCTGTGTGTGTCTCTCTCTTTGTGTGTATGTCCACCACGGTGAGCTCTTTGGTTTCTGTTTGTGCCCTTGAAACCCTCTAAATGAATCTAAGCCATCAGCCCAGCAGGGCATATTGATGTGCTGTCACAAAGAAACAGCTGGATGAGTATTAACAGCTTGTGTGTGTGCACAGTTCCAGCTGACCTAAACAACTGGCCTCCAGTCTCCAGATGTTCTGCTATACCACTGTCTGACACAAGAGCAAGCAGCTGTTCTCAAAGTAATGTCCTGGTTTCTTATCCCTATTCTCCCCTATTCTTGACCCAGTTATTTTTTTTTATGAGTAAATAGTGACCAATCATAGGGAGGTCCTTATTGGCTCATAGTGACACTAATTTGATAGTCTTATGGCAGTTTTCTTTTGAGGATGAATGATGAATTTCTATTAAATTTTAGAATGGTTCAAAGAGTACATCTGGTCCCCACCACCACCAAATACTCAAAGTATAATGACAAGAGCATGAGATCTGGCATCAGAAGACCAAAGTTCAATAAGCCTTGCTTCTGCCATTTAGTAGCTATGTGATCCTGCAAAAATCATACAATGATAAAACAATAAGTACTAGAACCAGAATCTGATGTGAATGAATCATTTTGTACTGTATCAAGATAAAAATAATAATGATGACTAACATTTGTATAGTATTTACTCTGTTAGGCCCTGTACTTGGCTCTTTAAAATTATTATATCATTTGATCCTCTTACCAATACTGAGAGGTAGGTGGTAGTATTATTCCCATTTTACACAAAGAAACTAGGCAAATAAAAGTGAAGTGACTTGCCTAGGATCAAACCACCCTTCATTTAATCTCTTTGAGCCTCAGTTTTCTATAAAAATGACAATAAGGAGACTTGTGCCATCCACTTCACAGAAGATGAAGGCAAGATGGGAAAAGTATAATCAAGAGCATTTTTTCATCCTTGGATAACCTTTATCATATTATGGAACCCCTGATTCTGATGAGGTTTAGAAGCCCCATCTCAGAATGATATTTTAAATGCATAAAATAAAATATATAGGGGCATAAAGGAAATTGATTCTATGGAAATATAATTATCAAAACTTTTTAAAGAAATTGTATAGACTCCAGGTTAAGAACCCCTGATTTAGTCCAAACCCTTATTTTAATTGATGAAAAAAACTACCTGGCTCTTGAATTTTGGATCATGAAATGCAGATCTGGTTTGTGATTTCATTGAAGGACAGAACTCCTCCTCCTACCACTCACTATTCTTTTTTGCTTTGTTTTGTTTTGTTATTAATTAAAGCTTTTTATTTTAAAAATATATGCATGGATAATTTTTCAACATTGACCCTTGCAAAACCTTGTCTTCCAATTTCCCCCATCATTACCTCCACCTCCTCCCCAGATGGCAATTAATCTCATATATGTTAAAAATGTAAAAAAATATGTTAAATCCAATTATGCATACATATTTATACAATTCTCTTGCTACACAAGAAAAATCAGATCAAAAAGAAAAAAAATTAGAAAGAAAATAAAATACAAGCAAACATAAGTCAAATCAAGCTAAGATAAACCCATTGATTATTATTATTTTTTTTTACAAAATTGACTAAGAAAATCATTAAAAGTGAAAAGGCCATGTTGTGATCCATACTCGTCCCCACAGTTCTCCTTCTGAGTGCAAATGGTTCTCTTCAGCACAAGATCATTGGAACTGGTCTGAATCATGTCCATCAAAACTGATCTTCATATAATCTTGCCATTGCCATGTACAATGATTTCCTGGTTTAGCTCATTTCATTTTACATCAGTTCATGTAAATCTCTCCAGTTCTCTCTGAAATCAGCCTCCTGGTCGTTTCCTATATAACAACAATATTCCATAACACTCATATACCATAACTTAGCCATTTTCCATCTGATGGACATCCACATAGTTTTCAGTTTCCTGTCACTACAAAAAGGGCTGCCCAAACATTTTTGCACATGTGGGACCCTTTCTCTCCTTTATGATCTCTTTGGGAGATAAGCCCAGTAGAAACAGTGATGGATCAAAACTGTATACACACAGATTGATAGTCCTTTGGCCATAGTTCTAAAATGCTCTCCAGAATGGCTGGATCAATTCACAACTCCACCAACAATGTATCAGTGTCCCAGTTTTCCCACATTCCCTCCAACATTCATCATTATTTTTTTCCAGTCATCTTAGCCAATCTGAGAGGTGTGTAATGGTATCTCAGAGTTGTGTTAATTTGCATTTCTCTGATCAATAGTATCACAATTCATTTCCTGGGGCTTAAATAAGGTTAAGTAACTTAAGTAATAAGTAAGTAAATAACTAAAGAGGTTAAGTAACTTGTCCAGAGTCACAAAATAAATCAATGGCACACAGCTTGGTGATTCCAAGGTCTGTCCTCTATTATACAATATGCATGCATATATGAGTGCCTATACATATATATGTATACATATGCATCCATGTATGTATACATGTAGATATACATATACATATGCATGCATACATATACATAGTGATAAAAATATTAGTTGACATACATATATATTTTTGTTTATATACACTTACACATATAAGATATATGTATATGTAGGTCTATGTGTCTATATATATATATGTATACATACATAAATATGAATAAGTTTTTAAAAACAATTTTGATTTCTACAAGAGTCAAATCAAGCTAAGATAAACCCATTGATTTTTTTTTTTTAACAAAATTGACTAAGAAAATCATTAAGTAATCTACATTGTAAGTGTGGAAATTCTTCAACAATACAGGCCGGGAGCTATGAGTAAGTACAAAATTTGTTGTGATCGGTTCCCTGAGTGTGTCAAAGAGGCTATGTTTCAGTGCCTGGTAAACCTCAGGCATAGATATGTATTTAGAACCAAAAAAAGGTTGTTAGAAGCAAACCTAAAATTTGACACATGTTACCTGAAACTAAGAAGTCATATGACTCTTGTACCCCAGATCTAAAATGTAGGAGGCAGTGCATTTGCTCCAAGTTTTCTTTATTTTATATGCAGTATTTTATCCACTATACCGTAGCGACTTCTTAATTGTTAAGAAGGGATTCTTTTTAAGTATTTGAGAAAGAAATCATTATTTAAATGGCTATTTAGAGTCTCAGCTTAAAGAAAACATCTTACTTAGTAGGTCCTATTCCTTAGCAGGATCTTGAACCAATGGGACACAGCATTTGGATTTCCTTTTTGATTCCCTTTCTCCATGAAGGTGATGATAGAAGAGGTAGCCTCTGCCTACAGCAGAAGCAACAGACACAGCCTCAGGGCCACCAAAAGGGGAGTCTCAAGTCACTGCAATAAAAAGTTGCCCCTTCCACTCTCGCATCCATTCACAAGCAAAAGATATGGGTACGATGGTAAATATACTTTACCATTATTATATCATTTGTTCCTTTTAACAACCCTAGGAGTAGGAATAGTACTATTCCCATTTTACAGATGAAGAAACTAAGGCAGAGGTTATCTGTTTGGTATTTCACTATTGGGGAAGACAGTTAGATTGAGTCTCTCAAGTATACTAGAGAGATGATGGCATCTATTGTATTGGCCATCAAAGTCATGACTCACTTGGCAGAAAGCATGAACTAACGGTATTACTGTAAGCAGTTTCATCTCATTTACACATCTATTATCATTTTAATTATTTGTAGTTACTAAGTTGGCTCATGCATCCACCTCTGTGCACATTGGCAAGCACGCCCACCCCACTCAGGCTGGCAAATAAGTTTCAGAGCATTTTTGTTCTTGTGGAGAGTTAGCCCACCTGTGGTGTTAGCAACATTCTCAGCTCCCAACCCAGTCTTTTATTATAGACTCACTGGTCAACCAGCATTTGTTGTCTCCCTCCTCTCCCCCAAGTGATTGCAGCTTTAAGTACTCTTATAACCCATCTACCAACTTCCACATTAGAAGTCTATGTGGGGGGTTCCTTTTAAATGTGCTTTTTAAGTATCCAAGAACTCAAGAGAAAAGAGAAAAGACAAGGCTGACAGAAATTGCAAATAAATGTTGCTGGAAATAGATTTTTCCATGCAGGATTTAAACAGCACCCCTGGGGATCAATGAAGCCAATATACACCACAGGTGAGAAATGAGAAATTGTTAAGAACATTCAAAGCAGGAATGGGACTTAGCTGGATATTTTGGTGATTTTGACACTAGATGCCAAGAAGAACCAATTTTTATTTTCAAAAAACCTCTTCTGTATTAGTCTGAACTAACACAGTAGGACATAAAATCCTTTGTCATACATGTATTAACTTTAGGTAGGTCCCAAAACTGGACAAGGAAGGGTTGGGTGAATGAGCAGGAGCTAGGTGTGGGCATTTCCTGAAACAAGGAAGGAAGAATAGAATAATAGATGGAATCTAGAAGTTACTAAGTCCAGTTCCTTCAGTCTGCAGATTCAGAACCACAGAGATGAAGAAACTGCCCCATGATCACATAGCTAGTAAAAAAGTCCAGTCCTAAATGCCAAGGTATTGAGAAAAAGCCAGATATATATTTTAGTTGATATGATTCTCAGGTTTATTTGTAAGGAATCCATCAGGAGCTTTCCTCAATCCCTAGCTCCCAATCAGTTTGAATACCTCTTTGCCCTTAGGGACCATAAATTGTGCTCTGGCACCTTAGGAAGAAAATTAAAAACTCCTAATTGGTTTTCAGGGACTGGAACCATCCTTCAATCTCTTGGACTTCCTAGACATGAGCAGAATGGATCCCTTTGACCATCCACTGCCCTTCTTTTTTCCTTTTTTCACCCTCCCCCATTCAGGTTCTAACCCCAAGCTTAGCAAAGTAAAGCTGTGTATGACCTGAGCACATGGAGTCTCCTATATATACATATATATATATGTGTGTGTGTGTGTGTGTGTGTGTGTGTGTGTGTGTGTGTGTGTGTGTGTGTGTATGTATATATATATATATATATGTGTGTGTGTGTGTGTATGTGTATATATATATATATATGTGTGTGAGTGTGTGTGTATGTGTATATATATATATATATATATATATATATATATATATATATATATAAAACTATACATATACATGATATAGTTACATGGATTTATGCTTGTGACCTGAGAGGAATATTAATAGAGTTCCTACAAAAGCACATGGCAAAGGCAAACATGTAGTTTGCTCATATGCCCTGAGAGGGTAGCTTGTTAATGTTAATAAAACTCCTGCATCCTAATAGCCTCCAGAATATGATACACAAACTACTCCTTCAGGCCACATGGCCAAGGACATCTTCCTCACAAGGCTATTCAGAAGTTCATAAGCAAAATTCCCAGGCTGAAACTGAGTCAAGATGCTCTCTGTTTTAAAGAGTTGAAGAGTCTTTCTCTTCCTATAAGTGATTCTACTGGTAAGGATAAACTTCATAGATCTAAACAAAAGAATAACCAGCAAAAATAATCTTGCTGACTCTCTTCAATAAGATGACTGAGGACATTGCTGTGAATGTAGCCTAGATTAATAAAATTTAGCAAATGACAGGAGATGTGGGATATGGAGATAAGGAAGAGGGGATGGAAGACAACAGAGAAAAGTCGAGGATATCAGGGATCCAAACTCAAGACACTGGGTAGAAGGTATTTCTCTTATTCCCTTATTTTTAACTGAAATAAGAGAATCTGGAAAAGATTGGTTTTTAGAGAAGAAGACAATGAGCTCCATTTCAGAAGGGTTAAGTTTGAAATATAGATGTGATATATGTGATGTAATACCGATATGTGTGTGTTATATACAGGAATGAGAAGTAATGATGTGAGATGATGTGTGTTGAATTGAGTTTAACTGATTCAATTCACAGGTGTCCAACCAGCCTCATTCACAAACTTCCTGATCCCTCTGTCTTGATTTCTTCCTCAAATTCATAAAACTTTTTTTCTAAAGATGCATTTCAAGCTTGGCTCGGTTGGCATTTGATTCTTATTCTTCTTATAGAGAAAGAGGAAAAGAGTCTAGTATTGATTGTATGGAAAGGTGATTAAGAGAGTAATTAATCTTTTCGATTAAATAAAATTAAAGAAAAATTTCTGCCATTAGATTCAATGCTGTGTTGGTAAATGTTTAACAACTGGCCTTCCCAAAAGATTGCAACTACTTCAGAATAAGCCCATCTCATAATAGAAAAAGAACTCAGTAGCTATCTAGTTTAATCTATACCCAACCAATGATCCCCTAGATATATCCAACAAGTAGTCATCTAGTCTTTTTTTCTAGGAGATCCCCATATATAAAACCGACTACCTCTTATGACAGCACATTCTACTTTGAGGTAACCCTAATCAGAGATGTGTTGGACTCAGCTCGAGTCATCTTATATGACCTGATTGTAAAATTTTCTGTGTGAGCATTTATGCTTGAAAAATGGGTGAATGGTGGGGCAACTAGGTGGTGCAGTGGATAGAGCACCAGCCCTGAAGTCAAGAGGTCAAGAGGACCTGAGTTCAAGTCTGGCCTCAGACACTTAACACTTCCTAGCTGTGTGAGTCTGGGAAAGTCACTTAACCCCAAATTGTCCCATCAAAAATGGGTAAATGCTACAAATGAGAGTTTGATTTATGATTCTGTTGACTTCCCAGATTAAAAAAAGCAATAGAGAAATTAATAATGTAAATTAAATTTAAGAATGTGTCAAGCAAATCTTTTGGGAAAGCCAGCTGTCAGACATTTACCAACACAGCTTTGAATCTAATGGCAGAATTTTTTCTTTAATTTCATTGAATCTTGGGCTTCTCTCTCAATTTGTGCTCATAGGTTAAGGTTTCCAGAGGGTCGATTGACAATTTACTATCCTCAGAAGTCTGAGGGTAACCTGAGGAGCTGAATTATTATTGCCATAGGTCACAAGTTGCCAGATTTGTCTCTGAATGCTTGGCTAACTAAGATCAAGCAATAACAAATACAATAGACAAAGCCTTCTTCTCACAGCTGTCACTTTCAGGTAGGACACAGGGCAGTTTCTCTTCCTTTTTGCTTTTAAGATAAGAGACATGAGCATAGATGTATTCCCTCTCCTTTTCTTGAGACACCTTTAGATTGCTGTTAGATTGCCTTTCTCTGTTCCTAATTAAATATATTTACCTTCTGCTGGTCTAGTTTCTTCAATAACAAGGCAGAGAGGAAAGATAGGGAAAAACTCTCTCCTCCACTATCAGCCCTAAAGATGAGTCCCTCTAAATAGCCCAGGGCCAACTCTCTGGCTTGCCATTTGATTGATTCACCACTCAACTGACTGGCTGTTTATATACATAGCCAAGAGATGTGACTTAGTCTTCTCAATCAATTACAAGAAGTTTCCTTGGTGACATCATCATCTACTTAGCATGCAATAGCCCAAGATCCTATGGTCTTTCCTTTTCTTTTTTCTTTTTTTTTTTTTTTTTTTTTCTGAAGCAACTGCAGTTAAGTGACTTGTCCAGGGTCACAGAGCTAGAAAGTATTAAGTGTCTGAGGTCACATTTGAGCTCAGGTCCTCCTAACTTCAAGGCTGGTACTCTATCCACTGCATCATCTAGCTGCCCTCATCCTGTGATCTTTTCAAATTAATTATGGACTTGTCCATAAGCACAATTATAATGATTTTATATTTTGAAAAAAATCCTTAATATCTAGTACACATATCTTGTTGATTGATTCAATTAAAGTGTCTGTACTTTAATTGGAGGTAGGAATGGAAACCCATTTTTATATTTGTATCCAACCATTATGCACAAATTGCTTCTCTTTCATTTTGTATCATTGACACTAGCTGTGCCATTTGAAGTTAAGCAGAATAAACTCAGCCCCCATTTCACATTACAGCTCTTTCAGGCAAAAAAGCCCCCCCCCCCAAGTTCTTTCCTTTAGTTGTCAGACATCATAAACTCAAAATTCTTCCCAATTGTTATTGCTTTCCTCTGTTTTAAACTACAGCTTATCAAAGTTCTTCTTAAGATGTATTAACTAGAACTAAAGGCAATGGTCCAGATGCAGTCTGACCATGGCAGAATATTCTCGAAATGTCTACAGTATAGATCTAATCATAGGAGTAGGAAGCTTCGAGGTCACCGGTCTTCCTCACAAGACACTGGGTGAGGTCTATCTAAATTTGTCCCTGAGTTTGGCTCTCCTGAAAAGAAAGTTTCTATGGAAAAAGTTCCCAGCACATAGCCTAAGCTCTACATTCCCATCGTTTTCTAGCTCATATCAAACTCATTTCCAGCGCTCATTAAGCTGGCTTTCCAGATAGTTGGTTAAGTTAATGTATTTGCACTTGGCTCATGCATTAATCTTTGCAAACTATGAAACATTTTTGCATAAACGTCCACCTAGCCATAAATTATTGCTTAATTCATCATATGGTATGGATCTTTCCAAAGGTCCATGAGGGCCAGACCTCTGTAAGGAAATGCTTATTATAAGATGCTCATGGGCCAGTTATGTACTACCCTCTGAGAAACTGATGCCCATTAAGGGTTCAGTACTGTCTCCAAACAATGACTGAACCAGTAGTTTTCAGGGTGATTAAATATAATGCTTAGAATCAGAGCTTAGAAAAAAGGACAGCAAGAGGTAAAGAGGCATTTAATATTCTCTTTATTCATTTTAAAATTTGAAGATGTAAGAGAAAAGACATTGCTGAGCTCTTTTGGGGGACTACTGGAATGGTGCTCTCTTTCCTATATGTCCTCCTCTGCACAAATCTGCCTCATCTCTTAAGTGAGACGTTGCCTATGTTTTAAGTGCCTTTCTACTAAAATTTGCCCATAATGTCCCATCATGGTGTAGTACAGAAATGACCCTATGGTTTCAAGGATTATACTTGGAAAGTACAAACTGTGGCAGTTGAAAGACTCTGAACACGAGCCTAGCCTAGCAATGGAGCCCGTATGGATATTCTCACAAGAGAATTAGTCTATTTAATCAAACAAGGAATATTTATTAAGGACTTATCAGATTCTAGCTAATTGCTAAGGCTCAGAATTCAATGAAAAAGTAGAAGGTATCTGCTCTCAAACAGCTAAGTTTGTCACCAGAAAGCCAACCACCAAGAAATTAATTGTGATAGACAACCCAATTTATGGAACCATCAAGTAGAGCAGAAAGGGCCAGCTCCTGCTAACTTCCCAGAGCTGTTCACCTTTGGCTGATATTAAATACCTTTGCCCACCTTTCTGCCTCATCAGTGAGGTAAAATCCAAGTGGAATGACTGAACAAAAAAAGATAATTTGCTTAGCAAAAAAAAAAAAAAAAAAAAAAAATCAAAATGGCTGCTTTGGGCCAATTCATTCAAAGAGACACCCACAAAAGGACCTTAGACTTAAAGCTCACAAAGACTTCAGACATCATCTAGACTCACCCCCAGATTGCACAAATTAGAAAACTGAAATTCAGAGAGGTTAAATGGCCTCAATCTTCATATTCTAAGTTCAGTGTTCTTTTTGCCTACTTATTGTCCCCTATTTTAGGTTTTCCCAAACCATGCATTGAAGAACCATGACATTCTCTGGAGGGAAATACACTACTGTTTGGAAACTTGAAGGATTATGGGAGAATCAAATGTTATTGTTGTCATCATTATCATTATTGTTGTTATTGTTGTTGCTATCATTGTTATAGGTTTTATAAGAAAATGTAAAGGCTAGAAATACTTTTTTTAATATTAGAAATGAAATATCAAAAAAAAAAAACCCTATTATATACCTTTCCTGATTTCATGAAATTAACAAATTAATTCTCCTGATTGTTAAGGTTATCCTCCCCTGGAAATTAACTTGTATTTATTTTGTATTTGCGATCTTTCTATGTGTTGTTTCCTTTAGTAGAATACAAGTCTTCTTGAAAGCAGAAATCATTTCAAATTGTTCTTTCTATCTTCAACAGTTAACCAGTACCTGACACTTAGTAGGTACTTAATAACAATACAATAAACGTTTATTAAGCACCTCATGTACCAGGCACTGAGCTAAACTGGGGGTATGACTCTGAAAAAAAAGAAAGAAAGATAGCTCTTGTCTTTGAGGAGCTTAAAATCAATAGAGAAAGATAATACACCAAAAAAGAATGAAAAGGAGGAGGGAAGTACTACAGCATTTGGGGAGGAGGCAGGTCCTACATTTACTAGGTGGGGTTAGCATAGAGAATCTGAAGTACAGATAAAACTATTCCTTGAGGCAAACATGGAAGAGCACTGAAGGGCATCAATTAAACCTTATACTTTAGTGGAGATCATGAGTAGTCCCATTTTGCTGTGTATCCAGCCAGAAATCCAAGTTATGTCAAACCCCTGAGACTAAATTTCCCCTATAAATCTGTCCATGGTTCACACCATCTTTGCTGAATCCCTTTGGGCCCAGTCTACCACAGCATTCTGCCTTGCAGTGTCTTTCTCCTTAGCCCTCCCCCATGCTGCATGGTGTCTTATAGCTAATTAATTCTTTTAAGGTGCTAAATCCCTTTTAGGATTTAGCCGGTCAGTTAACATGTCCCATCTCATGGAGTATGATTCCCTTTTTCCTGGTTAGTTATGAGTTCCACTAGGGAACTTGCCCTTTCCATTGTTAATTGTTAAAACCCCTTTCCTTGCTAACCTTATGCTCTCCCAATTCTAGTTTATAGTTGCCACTTCTGGTGTCTGTTGTATCTCCTCCTTTGGTCTGCAAGCTCTTTTCCTAAATAAACCCACTTTTTGCCAAAGAGAATGGTCATTGTGAATTCTTCACTTGACCTAGCCCCAACATTTGGTGCTAAACTCCAGAACACATCATTTGGAACTAGGAATTGCTACCCTGAGTACATCAGGATGATGATAATGATGATGATTTGATTATGATGATGCCAATTTGTTGTGCCATAGATTCTTTTTATTGTTCTTCCTTAGTTTCCTAAATTGTTCTTTCTCAATTCCTTGAATTTCTTGCCTCAATCCTCCTGGTTGCAAACCCTCCCCCCTTCCGGACTATTAGGACTGATATAACTTAGGGATAGCTATTTAAGGGTCATAAACTGTAAATGTTTAATTGCAGATAAAGGGGAATTCAGACATCCCGACTCATAAGTCTTCCTAAGTTATCAGAATTTATGGTCCTACCCCCAACCTGTCAGAACCAAATTGATGGTCCCTTCCTGGAAATTTCCACACTCACCAGTGTTCAGACTTCAGACTCCACCCCTTACCTTTGTCTCCCCTGATCATGTGAAGTAAAATAAAAATCATTGGAATCTTATATTCAATGCTGAATTCTTTGAGATGAAAGTCCAATTCAGCCCTGGGGGGAATAATGGATTCTGATCTGTCCCTGAAAAATCTCTTCTTCTCAAAAACTCAAATAAAATGTGCCCTCTCTAAAGGGAGGCTATGGGAGGAATAAATGCTCATTGAATGATCAGAGAGCTAGAAGCAGAAAGGACTTCAGAATCCATCCATTCAGCCCCCTCCTTGTGCAAAAGAGGCACAAGGAGAAGTAATTTTCCCAAGGTTGTATAAGTAGACTATGGCAGAGGTCAGATTTGAATCTAGATCTTCTGCCCCTAGAGCTCATGTTCTTTCTGCAGCACTACATTTTGCATTTTTCCAAACCTCCTCTATCCTGGGGGTATTCCATAAGCATTTATAGGTCTCATTAGCATTTTTCAAGCCTCAATGGATTCCATGGCCCCATTTGCTTGAGATATGCTGGTCTAGCAGATGCTATTCCTATAGCATCAGTGAATGACAATATGTTACAAAAGATTCCAGATAAACTCATGACCACCACCACTCTCATGGTGGGACCCCTTTGACCCTGCTTGAATCAATAGCCTTCCCCTTGTCTTTCTACTTCAAGAAAGACTGCTTTGTTATTTAGGTCTATAAACCACTCTCTTTTCCCTTGAATCTAGCATCTGTCTGGTAACCTTTGAAATGTCCAGTTCTATTTTAGCTAGATCTGTGCATTTTCTTCTTCCTACTCTCTGCTGACCTTCACTTATCCTTTCCATTTCTATTAAAATTTCAACCATCCTTCCCAAAATACAGTGGTGTGATAGAAGGTAAATCCCATCTATTCTGCATTGTGGGAACATCTCTCCTGAGGATGAGTGATGGAAAAACCCTTTTCTCATGTACCATTGACTTCAGAATGCCTCTTCCTCTCCCCTCCCCCCCATTTGCTTGGTTTTAACTCAAACTTAAATGGATTTAGGAAAAGGGTGTCCATTTATTCTAATTAGGAAAAGGAAAAAAATCAGTTATTTCCCTAGGCAAAATTAGAGTCAAGGATGCACCTTTCTTTGGAAAGCCACCAAACAATGCATCTGAGTTAAGCAAAACAGCAGCATTAAGAAGATTCATTCCTTAATAATATTTCTTCAAGATCAATGAATTCTGCTTATTAACTATGAATATATATGTATATATACCTATATATGTACACATAAATATATGTATGTATTTATGTATAAGTTTCCCTCAAATTTACAGTGGAAAATTCATTTCACTGATACTTTCCCCTACACACACACACACACAAATGTATTTATTTGTGTACATATGTATATCCACATTTATGAGGATATGAGTGAATATATAGTGAATACATATAATATGTAATCATAATACATGTACACATGTATACTCACTATCTATACAGGCATTCTGTGTTCATCTGTCTGTGTATATATATATATATATATATATATATATATATATATATATATATATATATATATATATATGCATGTATTATATATAGAGATATACACATATATATGTATATATATATACAGATACACATATATGTCCATGTATACATATATTGTCAGTTAACAATTATTTATTAAGTACTTACAATGTTATAGCACAGTAAACATTAAGTGTTCAGATTATTAATTCAAGCAGAAAGAAAGCCTCATAGAGGTTACATTCTAAAGGGCAAGAGAACACATGAGAGGAAGCAGAAAAGGGAAAGGGGGACACCCAAGAGTTATGATAGAGAGGAAGAATAGAGTGTCGCCTGTGTAGAAATAAAACGTGCCTGTCTTTGATGCTTTCCTTAAATGAAAGTTTAGGAAGGAGGCATTCAATCACAGAAAGAGTTCACAGTGGTGGGAAATACTTCCAATTTGTGAATTTCAGAGCTGGGATGAGCTTCCAGCATGAAGAGGTTCGTGGGATGAGAGAAAAAGAGATGCAATGTATATCTAAATTAGGGAAAGAGAAAGACAGACAGACAGAGAAATAGAGACACAGAGAGAAAGGGAAAGAGAGAGAGAGAAGGGAGAGATGAGAAATAGGCAGACTATGTACATATATAGTATGTGCATATATAATGAATGTATGCATATGTATGTATATATATATATATTTATACTAGTATGTGTTTGTTGGCAGAGAAATAGATAGTAAAGATATAGACATAAATGGTAGAGATCTAGTTGTAGACATAAATATAGATGATATATGTATATATAGTGTATGAGTGTAGATATTATGGTTTATATAAATATAGTATGAATGTATATATGTGTATATATATAATTATAGTATGTATACTCATATAACATGTATACATATATAGTATATATAACTATAGTATAGTATATAAATATAGTATATATTATATGTGTATATATAGTACATATAATTACAGTATGTATATATCATATGTATCTATGTGTATGTATATGTATTTATTGAGAGTTAAAGAGAAAGAGATGACATAGAAATGGAGATGATACTGTTTTTTTTCATATCTATACCTGTATCTATGTGGGAAAAAAGGGTCTGGCAAATACAACTCCCATAGGATCAATGATAAGTCATATGTGTGTGTGTGAGTGTGTATCACTGAAGCAGAGTCATCAGAGAGCTAGGACCTGACTCAAGAAGACCTGAATTCAAGTTATTCCAACAACAAAGTTGAACAATTCTCCTAATCTCATCTCACCCTAAATCTCATCCTCAACCCACCCTCTGAGAATTAAAGTAGTAGAAAAGATACTTATCTGTTCTCTTAGAGGAAGTTCCATACACCAATAAGTCACATATGTGGACCCCCCAATATCAAGATATAGCTATTTCGGCTAGATCAATGCATTTTCCTCTTCCTACTCTCTGTTGACTTTCATTTATCCTTTCCATTTTTATTAAAATTTCAACCACACTTCCCAAAATATGATGGTGTGATAGAAAATAAATCCCATCTATTGCATTCTGTGAGAACATCTCTCCTGCTTTTGTGACCTTGGGCAAGAATATGGCCCATGATTTGCCATTTTGCTCATCTGTAAAATGAAAGGATTGGACTCAATAAAATCTCAGATCTCTTCCAGTTCAAAGTCTCTGATCCTGTGTTCATATGCTTCTTCTCAGAATCCAGTCCTGATGAAACAGCAGAGCTGTGACAGGTGCAACAACCAGAGCTTTAGTTACAGGGCTCCAAAATGGAAAAGGTCCTATAATCCTTAGAATTCTATTAGCAAGTCCACACAATAGAGTAAATATTCTAAAAAGACTATTTGATTTAAATAAGATGCAATTAGATGATCCTACATCACTCAGCCTCACATGTATCCTTCTTCCAGAGCAGAGGCTTCTGGGTATCCCCTAAGTGTCTGGCTTCTTAAAAGGAAGGGTCCTTTCCACAGGTCCTTGTTCTCCTAGGTCTGAAATCTGCCCCTAAAAAACTGAATTTGTCTTAAAAGTTTGAAGGCATATTTGTGTTTTCTCTTGGGTGTTTTTGTGGAATTTAACTTGTGTGTTAGAATTGGTAGGTTAGCTCCACAGTGGGGGTGCTTCCTCAAATACCGCCCTAGTCTTAAAAGTCTAATCAATATATTAAGAGGCAATGGGTCCTATAGAGCCAGGTGTTTTCTATCTATGCAAGACAGAACTTTTTATGTCTTCATTTACAACCAATGTCAGTGCAAAAACTACAATTATTTTCACAGTAACCGTTTTGTAGCTCTTTTTCATGGCTCACCAATATAAGATGATTAAATAGTCCATAGGCTTATGTTCTTTACAGTCTTAGGACATACAATAAAATTGTTTTAGCCAACTTTTTCAACTTCTTAGGGAAGAAATCCCTGTGGGACAAATCCTAAGGAATTCTTCACCTTCTTCAGTCAAGTCTTAAGCACTTAGAATATGTGACAATCCAACCTGACATCTGGGGGAGGGATAGGGGAAGGAGGGGAAAAGTTGAAACAAAAGGTTTTGCAATTGTCAATGCTGGAAAATTGCCTATGCATAAATTTTTTGTAAAATTTAATTAATTAAATAATTTTTAAAAAGAAGAATATGTGACAATCACTTTTAGAGATGTCACTCTAACATTTAGAACTAGAAGAGAGTTTATTAATCAGTTAATTCAATTACAGATGAGAAACTGAGGGCCCCAAAAGTGCAAAGGTACTTAGCTGCAGTGCTGAGACCAGAATTTAAGTTTCAGGTCCTTAATCCAATATTCTATTATACCACACTGACAGAAAGGTAAATAGAAAAGCAAGATATCTTGGAGGAAGTGAGGGGAATAGTGTTTGATACCTTATTGAGAGGTAGCCTCCAATTATTGCAGTATCTATGCCCCCTATGCGTGCCTCAAAGTGCATGAGCCCCCATCTGATGTTCCATTTTACCAGATCAAACTATATGACACATGAATTCAAAACAAAAGCATTTAATATAGCACAATAACAAAGTAAAGAACGGAATCAAGCAGTAAGTGTACCTGACACTCAGACCTGGGTTGCTTCCTTTCTGGCTTCCAAGGGAGAGCATGAGTCAACTCTTCATTCCATTCTCCTATTTATTTCCAACACAGCAGGATAAAGGATGAAGCTTGTTTAAATTCACAGTACTGCTGCGTAATTATAATAACCAAGCCTGGCCACCAGAAAGAAATGGAAATATGCATTTTCTTTCCTTATTTGTGCAGGTGGGAAGTTATGCTTGTAGACCATCATACTCTGTCAGTCTTGGTTGATACATTGGTTAATTGTGATGAACTGCTCTTCCCACATTTTTTTAATTTTTTACAAAGACTAAATTTCTGTACAGGGAGGAAGGAGAGATCTACTCAGAAATAAGGATAATATAAACACAAAGATGTCATCTATACTTAAAACAGCAAAGTGCTGGAATTACAACTAAATACTGTTTAATCATTCACCTCTCACTCTCAACCTGATAGATGGGACCTCTGGTAATGATACTTGGCCATTGCACCCAACCACATCCGACTTCAGACAGGATGCTAGAGTTCACGTATGCCATACAAAGTCCATGTGCCATCTTCTTGCCACCCAAGCCTCTTTTCTTCTGACCACATGAATCCTTTACTCTTTATCTACTTCTCCACCAAGTTTCTATTCCTCTGGCCACATGAATCTAATCCTTTTGCTCCATGTGTCTTTCTCTACTTAGCTACCTCAGGAAGGTTTTGAAAAACTGTCCTTTCTTCCAATTTCTGTCTTCTCCTCCTTCCATCACAATGGGATTGGCTATGCTATTTTTATTTATTTATTTTTTTGCTGAGGCAATTAGGGGTAAGTGACTTGCCCAGGGTCACACGGCTAGGAAATGTTAAGTGTCTGAGGCCAGATTTGAACCCTGATCCTCCTGACTTTAGGTGTGGTGCTCTATACACTGTATCACCTAACTGCCCCTGGCTATGCTATTTTTTTAAAATTCTACTACTTTGCTGGCTTCCACACTAACAAGCCTAAAGCTTTGCTTCTCAAAACTCATGTGCTAAAGAAGCTACTTTCAACCTTCTGGGATCCGAACTTCTTTCTCAATGATTGAGACCCATTCAGTAGGAACATGGAGGTTCTATAGAAATCCTCTTATAAGACCAATATTCTATGTCTCTAGCTATTAAAAGACAGAATTTATAGTTTAGAAAGAATATTAATAATAACTTCAAGCATAGTTATACAAGATGCTATTATGAGTCCTATTTTCCATAAAATCTTTTTCACTTGAAAAAAGATAAAACTCCTTTGACATATACCAGACCTAGTTTTAACAATATCCTGGTAAAATTATTCAGTTAACAATAGCCATAAATATTGTACTTCATATTTGTCACTTGTTTATTTAATCCTAAGTTAGAACTAGTTGCAACAGGGAATAAAGTGCTGGGCTTCGACTCAGGAGAATCTGTTTCAAATTTGTCCTCAGACACTTACTGATTGCATGAACTTTTACAGTCACTTAAAATCTGCCTCAGTTTCCTCATTTGTAAAAAGGAGATAATGCAACAGTTACCTCTCAGAGTTGTTGTAAGAATAAAATGAGATAATGTTTGCAAAAGTCCTTAGTGCACCAAGTAAGCACTTTATAAATTTCCTTTGTTTTTTTCCTGGAAAAGCCACTGAGGAGATACCAACTGAGTTCTGACTTCTAAGGGTTCTTTAGATCTCTGCTTTTCTAACTCTGTACTCAAATTTGAATCAGCCAATCTGCTGTCCATAAAGACATATACACTGATGTGTGGAAGTAGGATGAAATTATGCTTACTAATCTTCATTCTGCCAAGAGTCTCCCTTAATGGTACATATTTTGTTTTGGGTTTTTTTCTATTTTAAATTTATTAATATTTCCCCCAGTTACATTTAAAATAAATTGCATTATATTTGTTTAAAACTTTTTGAATTCCAGATTCTCCCCTTTATTCTCATCCCCAGTCCCTATTAAGAAACCACATGTGGAGTTATGCAAAACATTTCCATAAAACTCATGTTGTGAAAGAAAACAGATCTCCTATCCTAATAAAAAACGAGAGAGAGAGAGAGAGAGAGAGAGACAGAGAGAGAGAGAGAGAGAGAGAGAGACAGAGAGACAGAGAGACAGAGAGAGAGAGAGAGATGGGGTAAAAGCTCAACTTGAATGAAATATAGAGTATAAAATAAGACTGGAAAATATAGTGAGTTAAGAGTCATATTATAGAGGGATTTATATGACAAATGAGAGACAGAAGGTATCATTCTACCTGGTGTCCTCACTGTAATATTATATAATATCACTGATAATATTCATAGAACATTTCCAGCCATAAGTCACTGTTCTTGGACATAAACCCTTTGTTGATTCTTATATCAAAATTTAAGCTCCCGAGGGGAAGGATTTGGCTTTCTATATCCTCGGTATCTAGCATGGTGTTTGGCAAATTTTGTTGTTGTTTAGTTCTTTTTAAAATCATGTCCAACTCTTTGTGACTACTTTGGGGAGTTGTCTTGGCAGAGAGACTGCCATTTCCTTCTCCAGCTCATTTTATATATGAGGAAACTAAAGCAAACAAGTTAAGTAACTTGCCCATGGACACATAGCTAATAAGTATATGAGACTGGATTTAGATTTAGATCTTCCTGAATCTAAGCCCATTCCTCTATCCACTGTGCCACCTATTTGCCCCATTTGGCAAATAGTCAAGCCTTAATAAATGCTTTTTTTATTCATTCATTCCTTCATTCACCCTTGAAGCACTGAAGAACCCCTCAAGGTTTTTAAGTAGGTAATGGATATGATCAGAGCTATGAGTTTTGTGATTTAAGAATGGATTAATGAAGTTGATACTGTGAGCAAATTAGGAGAGTAAGGGATAGTTTATCTGTCAGATCTTTGGCATAGTGAGGAACTTGTGACCAAACAAGAAATAGAGAACATTATGAAGTGCAAAATGGATAATTTTAATTATGTTAAATTAAAAAGTTTTACACAAATAAAGCCAATGGAATCAAGATTAGAGGGGAAGCAAAATTGTTGGTGGAGTTGTGAGCTGACCCAACTATTCTGGAAAGCAATTTGAAACTATACCCAAATATGCATTCCCTTTGACCCAGCAATATCACTATCATGTCTGTAACTCAAATAATAAAAGAGGGGAAAGGATCCTCTTGGACACAACTGTTTGTAGCAGCTCTTTTAGTAGTGGCCAGGAATTGGAAAATGAGTAGATGTCCATCAATTGGAGAATGGCTGAATAAGTTATGGTATATGAAAGTAATGAATATTATTGTTCTACAAAAATTGATGAACAAGCTGATTTTAGAAACACCTGGAAAGATTTTCATGAACTGACATTGAGTGAAGCAAGTAGAACCAGGAAAACATTGTATACAGAAACAGCAGTGTGATGATCAAGTATTATAGACTCAATTCTTCTCAGTGGTTCAGTAATTCAAGGCAATTCAAATAAACTTTGGATGGAAAGTAAAAGAAAGTACTATGAAAGTAGAGAACTAGAGAAAGAACTATGGAAACTGAATGTAGAGCAACACATACTATTTTCACCTTTTTTTCCTTCTTTTTTTCTTGTGGTTTGTCCTTTTTGTTCTGATTTTTCTCTCCCAATATGATTCATATGGATGTATATGTATATGTATAACAAAAAATGTTTCATGTATGATTTCAGAAAATAAAAATAAATACTAAAAATAATACTATAAATTATTATATTTACTATAAATAAATACTATAAAATTCAAGAAGTAATAAAATTAAAAATATTCAAATTTAAAAAGAAAGGAAGCAGAAATATAGAAAAACAATTTTATAGTTAGTATTTCTGAAAAAAAGCCTCATTTCTAAAATATAGAGAGAATTGAGTCAAATTTATATGAATGCAAGGCATTCAGCCACTGATAAATGGTCAAAGACTACGAAGAGACAATTTTCAGATAAAAAAATTAAAACTACCTATATTCATATAAAAATACTTGAATTCACTATTGATTAGAGAAATGCAAAATCACTTCACACCTGTCAGATTGGCTAAAATGACAGAAAATAAATGTGGGAGGGGATGTGGGAAAATTGGGATACTAATTGGTGGAGTTGTGAATTGATCTAGCCATTACGGAAAGCAATTTGTATTGAGGGCCAAAGGGCTATCAAATTGTGCACATTTTTTTTTGATCCACATGAACAAAAATGTTTGTAGTAGTTCTTTTGTGGGGGCAAGGAATTAGAAATTGAGTGGTTGTCCATCAATTAGGGAAGGGCTGATTAAGTTATGGTATATGAATGTAATGGAATATTAATGTTCTATAAGAAATATTGAGTAGCCTGATTTGAGAAAATCCTAGAAAAATTTACATGAACTGAAAATGAATAAAGTGAGCAGAATCAGAACCTCTGTACACAGCAACAGCAAGGTTGTATGAGGATCAACTATGATATATTTAACTCTTCTCAGAAATACAGTAATCCAAGACAATTCCAATAGATTTGGGTTGGAAAATGCCACATACATCCAGAGGGAGAACTGTAGAGACTAAATACAAAACAAGGCATCCCATTTTTATTTTGTTTTTGTTTTTTTCTTTCTTCTGTTGTTTCCCTTTTGTTCTATTTTTTTCTTTCACAACATAACTAATATGGAAACATCTTTTTTTTACATATATAACCTATGTCATATTGCTTGCTGCTTGGGAAAAGTGATTTGAATGCAAAATCTTATAAAAATGAATGTCTAAAATTATCTTGACATGTAATTGGAAAAATAAAATACTATTAAGAAGAAAAAAGAATGGATTAATGTTACACAAGTATAAACTGTACTGAATTGCTTACTATTTCAGTGAGGAGGCAGGAGAACGATAGAATTTAAAGTTCAAAACTTCTTTTAAGTTTCCTAAAGTGTCCTAATGTGTAATTAGGGAAAAATAAAATATTATTTTTAAAAAGAATGAATCGATGATTTCATTGTTACAGGAAAAACTATGAATGAGGAATTTCTCTCATCCATACCAAAAGATGCTTGTTCTGCATCCTGTAATCATAAGAATTACTGAGAATACAGGTGACTTGCCCAGGATCATACATCAGTGCATAGCTAAAGCAGGGCTTGAACGTTAGTTGTCCTGCCTCTAACACCAGTTCTCTTTCCACTCTGCCCTGCTCTTTGACACTGGTTAAAGAGGAAAGGGATTAGAAACAGGGAAATAAACTCAGCAACTGAATACATATAAGAGGTGAGAGAGAGGGGAAAATCTAGGATAGTTCTGAGATTTGACTCAACAATATGCTCATAGTCTAAGTTTGGAGAGTCTGCCCAGCAATAAACTCATCCTTATGACCTTGAGCTCACTGACACGGCCAGCTAACAAGCAGAGTTGAATCTCAGCTGTGAGGTCAGCACATCAGAAGAGCCCACCAGCAGGAAGGCAGATGGGCAGTGGTTAGGGCCTTCTTTCTTCAACTGCAGTGAGCCAGAAATAGAACACTTTAGATGAGCCAGGGATGGAAAATTTCCCTCCAATGCAGAGCTATCCAGGGTGCTGGTGTGTACTTGAACCTGGCAACTCCTGTGTTGATTAAACTCTTCAGTTTCACTCCCTTGCTAATCAACCACAAAAGCATCTGATAAACTCTAGCCTCTAAGAGGGTTTTTATCACTACATTACTATAAAAACAATCCCACAGGTTAATGCATGCTTGCTCTCCAAGGAGTACAAATAAATATGATGCTATTTATGCCAGTGGTACAATTAGACTAAGGAATAACACTTTTTTCATGAGAATGAGCAGAATGAGCATGATGGAATAGAATGGAATGGAATGGGATAGAATGGGTACGTGGAAGATGGTCATAAACCCCCAAATCTATTTCAACCAGAGATTGGTGACTAAAGTTCCAGAATTGGAAATTCTGTGCTTTGACTTAATTGTCTCATTTCCTGCTTAGAACAAAAATACCACTGGGAGGGAACTGATACATTAAACTGCTATCAGTCGTATACACATTAGTATAATTTTGTTTAGAGCAACCAGTCATAGTAGATAAAATATCAACTTCAGAGTCAAGAGGATTAAAATTTCAATCCCTCTTCTGAGATATGCTACCATTGCATAACATATCTAATTATTTAACCTCTCAGTGCTCTGGGAAACTTTATTAAATAAGGACATTTAACCTTTTTTGTGTCACAGATTTCTCTGGAAGCCTACTGATGCCTATGGTACCCTTCTCAGGGGTCATGTTTTTAAGTGCACAAAATAAAATACAAAAGATCACAAAGAAAACCAACGATATCGAAATGAAGCTATCATTTTACTATATCTATATCTATATATTGTTATTGTTCAGTCACATCTGAATCTTCATGTCCTCATTTCAGGTTTTCTTGGCAAAGATACTGGAATGGTTTGTCTTTTCCTTCTCCTGCTCATTTTGTCAATGAGGAAACTGAGACAAATAGGGTTAAGGGACTTGCCCAGGGTCACACAGTAGTAAGTGTCTGAGGCTGGATTTGAGGTCTTATTTGACTCCCGGTCCATGGTTCTATCATTGTACCACTGAGCAGGTTAAAATCCTTGCTTTAAAATTACAAATGGAAATATTCATAAATAAAGGGAGCTTTTTCATTCAGTACTGTCCTTTACAATTGAAATCACAAATCTAGTAAAACAAAATTTTAAAATCTTCTTGTAAAACGTAGGATTTTAGTTAATTTGTGAAACAATATCAGAATAGTCTCATCACCAGGTTGATCCAAGGGTAATTAAATTCTTGATCACAAGAATTCTCATAGATTATCTACTAAATGTATAGGATCAATAGACCATAGCTATAGATCTGGAAGAAGTGGAAGAGGCCATCTAGTACAATATAACTCCTTTTTTAGACAAATAACTTGAGGTAGAGAGCTCTAGGATGACTTTCCCAAGATAAAATGACAGTAAGTATGGAGAAGAAAGATTTTAATCTAGGTCCTCTGACTTTAGAAGCAGTTGTAAAGGAGTTGCAAAGTGCTTCAATGGATGGATTAAGCACATCAACAAAGTCACACATCTTTGAAAAAGTGAAATTGTGTGGTAGAGCCCTGATGTTGCCCAGACCAGTATTACAGAGACTTTGAATATTGAGGCTTTGCCTTGAGGAAAACATAGAAAAACTTGGAACTAGCAGTACACTGCTGTGGGGAAAAGTCTTTGTGGGATGTATACAGTTAACTGCCTTTAGAAGAAAGAGATGAGGGGGCAGCTAGGTGGCGCAGTGGATAGAGCATCAGCCCTGAAGTCAGAAGGACCTGAGTTCAAATCTGACTTCAGATTCTTAACACTTCCTACTGTGTGACCCTGGGCAAGTCACTTAACCCCAATTGCCTCAGCCAAAAAAAAAAAGAAAAAAAAAAGAAAAAGAAAAAGAAACGGATGGGGAATTTGGCAGAATTGACAGAACTATATTCTAAAGAGAATTTCTCAGGGAAGTGGAGACAATTTTTTGGAGCCAGAGAACTTTGTCCAGGATTACACAGATGAGCACTCTGAACAATAATGAACATGATAACAATGACAGTATGGGAAACCAGACAGAACCAACAGTTCTAAGAAAAACCCATGATAAATCTTAGTCTTTCTCTAATTTCTTAAAACACCGAGGCAGTTCTGGATATGCTTTCCAGCGAATCGAATGCATGCTGCTTAGACATTTATTAGTTGGCTATTGTTGTTCTTCTTTTAATTGCCTTCTTCCATTAATAAATTTCATATCCAGTAACAAACTTACTCGTAAGAGCCTTTAAGTTCAGGGTTTGATACCGTAATAGAAAATATAGCTTATAACTGAATTGCCAAGATGAGGACAAATCCAATTAGAAGTTTTATATTTTAAGTAATTTTGAGGTAATTCTAGCATATACCCTTAGACTACTTGATCGTGGAGTGATAAATAATTAATGTGAGAGACAGCAGCAGACAAAATGGGGGAAGGGAGGTGAGAACACATGACAAGTTTTGTTTTTAAAAGAACACATGGGCAGTTTTGCTCACATCCTATGTCAAACTCTGGATGGAGATTGTTGTGCCACAGTCTCCTTGAGCTGTTCTACCTCAGTTTCCCTGTACTATTTTCCCTCGTTGTCCTGACTGAGTTTCTCTGAATTGTTCTATCTCAGTTTCCTTAACTGTTCTGCCTCAGTCCCCTAAGTTGTAACTCCCCCCCTGGTTCATTAAGACTGAGGACCATTTGCTCTAAGGTTATAAATTGTCAATGGGAGAAGAGGAGCAGATCAGACTTCCTGGCTCCTAGCTCCTTCTGCCCCCAAGAATTTATGACACTGCCCCTCTAAAATATTCCAAAAGATAAGATTATCTCGGATACTTGACTGACATCTTTGCTTCTGTTATTCAAACATTCTGACTCTGGCTTTTAGTAAAAATCTACAACTTCTCCCATCCTGAAAAGGCTTCTAATTTTCCCGCTCTTTTTCCTTTCCTTTGTCTGAAGAGCTATAAAGGTGTTTATCATTCCCCCATTCAGGACTGGATACTTTGAGACGAGAGTCCTGTCCAGTCAATTAAACTCTCCAATTAATAAAATAAAAAAAAAACTCTCTAATCTCTATCTTGCCTCAGTTTCTCTGGCATTACAAGATAACTACAATGGCTATTTATGGGTATTCCCTTCCCTCCCCCGGATGCACCCTTCCCCTCCTCTTATCCTCACTATATTATAAACTTGAAGCTAAGAGCTACGGGGATTTTTTTTATACCCGTTTATCCAAAGCCACATGGTAGAATGTCATTTGTAAGCCCATTACTTACCACTGAGCCAATAGGATGTAAGCTCCCTGAGGACAAAGAGTAATGTGTTTTTGCTCACCTAGTACAGTGCCTCGGTAAGTAGTTGAGGAATATCTGTTGAATTGTACAGGGCAGGCTCTGAATAAGTGCTTGCTTAAGATTGTAATGAAATAAGAAGCCAGCAGCTGGACCAGACAAAGGGCCAGAGCAATGTCAGAGCAGTCTGAACATGAACCAAGAAAGATCAAAGGGACAGTCTGCTCAGTGAAAAGCTGACAGCAATTTGCGGCGCTCAGTGAGCTGTCAATGTCTGCAGGGATGGGCCCCACAGTGCTGATGGGCTGCCACACCAAGAGGTGCCAACTTACCCCCTGATCTTCTGCAACGGGAGGCAACTGTGTCAAGAGCCAGCCCCAAACCAAGCCAAAAGGCACAGCCCCAGCTTAACACACATCACACATGATTAGTCTTAAGAAGAATGTTTTTTTCTTACGGAAACCCTCTGCTTGCCCCCCAAAAGATAGTTATTTGTGATCTGGAGAAATTAGGACAACTTGCTCTGAATTTCCTTTATGGTTGGTCACACAGCACCAAAAGAATTTCTATCTACTCAGTTCAGTTAAATCACTATCAACTCAATAAAAAATTCATTAAACCAGTTATTTGGCAAAATATTGGCCGTGTCTTCCCTAAACTTTATATTCTCTCCTTCCCCCACCTAGCCCAATACACTGCAGACAGTAAGTGCTTAATAAATGTTTGCTGTTGTTTGACCTCATTTCTTTTCCAAAGGACCCTAAATCTAAAGTTGGACCCAAGAATTCATCAAGTTCCATTTCCTCATTTTACAGATGAGGTGCAGAGAGGTCATGTGAACTGTCAGACAGGGAGTGAGCATCAGAGGCAACTGATCATGCTGGAATCATGTGGATAGCCTCTGAAGACAGAATTACTCTGTGGATCAGAGAACGTGTACCAAGCACAGCTCTTGGCCAAGAACCCCTAAGAAGCTGAGTGATAGAATGGAACAAAGGACACAAAATCCTTTCTCTGAGCAAGATGATATTTATTCATCTATGAGACCCACTCTACCCTCCAAAAAATTAGTTTGCATTTGTTTTGTATTTGATTTTCCATCCCTTTGCACACACAAACACACACACACACACACACACACACACACACACACACACACACACACCCCTTCAATAGAATGCAAGCTCTTGGAAGACAGGAATTTTTTTTTCATCTTTATATTCCCAATATCTAGTGTACTACATGACGCATAGTTGCCTTTTAATAAAAATATATTGAATTGAATGTTGTGGCTCTTAATATGTCAAGGATCTGTGATTTTCTCACTATGGCAACTCTTGTCCCAACACAGATTGTAGTTGCTACTCAGAATAGCTAATGAAATGAAATGAATTGTCCAAGGCAATAGTGAGCTGATGTCAGAATCAGGACTTGAACCTGGAGCTTCCTAAATCAAGCACAATGCATTGAGCTACAGAACTTCCCTTAGCTGTTTATTCCCATCTTCAATAACAAAAAAAGAGAAGTGCCTACTCAAGTTTATCCCAGTGTTCGCAATGCTTCTCCCTAAATCCTGGGCAATCTCTCCCAATAGCTGGTCACTTCCAAAAGAGCATCTGCCTAAGCAATTTGTATAACCAAAACTTACAGTGCAAGTAGATGATCTGGTGATCTCTTGTTGACTTAGTCATAAAATTCTTCCCCGCTGCTAAATGAAAATGGAAAATATCTGGTGCTGGTGATGGAGAATGTTCTTCCTTAAACATATTCTGCAAGAATATATGAGGCAAACCTGGAACTTACCTAAAAGGTAATACTTTAAACCAGGGGTTTAGATGGGCCAGATGTGGCCCGCCGGGTTATGGCAAATGGGCTGAGGGGCAGAGATAGAGTGTGAGTTTTTGTTTTTACTCTAGTCCGGCCTCCCACAGTCTGAGGGACAGTGAACTGGCCCCCATTTAAAAAGTTTGAGGACCACTGCTCTAAACCTTAACTAGAAGGTAGTGTTGTACATTAGATAGTAACTAGAATCAGGTTTGAATCATTCCCAGTCCAATCCAATAAGCTAATTACTTACTATAGGCAAGGCATTGTCCTAGATAATAATGATGCAAAGACAAAATAAAAGAATTCTTCTCTTTTGAGAAGGAACTACTCCCTGTGTTTTAGCTTCAGAAAACAGAATGAGGAGTGATGGATAAGTGGAAGTTGCTAAGAAATAAATTTAAGCTTGGTAACAAGGAAAACTCTTTAACAATTAGAGTTGTTCAAAAGTGGAGTGGATAGCCTTCAGAAATAATTTTTCCCCCTCAATGAAAGTCTTCAAGCAGAAGCTGAAAGAATAGTTACTGGTCTTGTCATGGTATATCACAATGGCAATTCTTTGGGATATGGGTGGGAATAAATGTCTTCTGAGATCCTTTTAAATCTCAACTACTGCAACTTTAAAATTCTGTGAATAATCCCTGACATTAAAAAGTTAACATTCTACTGACCACATACAACGTGAAAACAACAAAGCAACATAACAGAGTATGAGACAATAAGTAAAGAAGAACTCCACTCAGATCCCATTTATGGTAGCTATGGGGGTAAAGAGAGGGAAGAAAAAAAGGGGGAAAGAAAATTACATGATATCTTTATTATACATTTAGAAGAAACTTCAAGTTCTGGATAATAGATTTGCAGTTTCATGTACAGCCATCTTTTTCTATACTACTTATGGATAGTCTTATTTTATTTTTTAAGTTCAGAATAAAATAAATAAATAATGAAAAGTAAAAATAAATAAAATAATGGAAATGAATGGAAATAAACAAATAATAAGGATAAATAAATGGATGAATATAAATCAATAAATAACTATATTTTTAAAAACCTCATTAGCTTTGTAATCCTCTACAAATCATTTAACTTCTCATCTTCCTCATCTACAACATGGGGATATGTATTATTTGTTGGAACAATCATCAAATTCCTCAAAATCCTTAAAATGATATGTAAATATTAGATATTATTGTAAACAGATTAAAAATACTCATGATAATTTGAAGAGAAGGGAGCTTTCTACTAGCGAAGTGGTGCTGAATAAGCCATTTAGTGTAGCTGGTCCTCAGTTTCCCATTTGGGAAACTTAACTAAAAGACCTATAAACAGATTAAAAGTACACATGATAATTTAAAGAGAAAGGAGCTTTCTATTAGCCTAGTGGTGCTGAATAAGCCATTTAATGTAGCTGGTCCTCAGTTTCCCATTTGGGAAACGAACTAAAAGACTATAAACAGATTAAAAGTACACATGATAATTTAAAGAGAAAGGAGCTTTCTATTAGCCTAGTGGTGCTGAATAAGGCATTTAATGTAGCTGGTCCTCAGTTTCCCATTTGGGAAACTGAACTAAAAGACCTATAAACAGATTAAAAGTACAACATGATAATTTGAAGAGAAAGGAGCTTTCTATTAGCCTAGTGGTGCTGAATAAGGCATTTAATGTAGCTGGTCCTCAGTTTCCCATTTGGGAAACTGAACTAAAAGACCTATAAACAGATTAAAAGTACAACATGATAATTTGAAGAGAAGGGAGCTTTCTATTAGCCTAGTGGTGCTGAATAAGCCATTTAATGTAGCTGGTCCTCAGTTTCCCATTTGGGAAACTAGACTAAAAGACCTCTCAGATCTAGATTTGTGATGCTCTGACTTTTACCATCTTGAAAGAGTATTTACCATTAAGTTTTAATTTCTTTTCGAAACAATCCAAAACAGGAGACAGAGTCAAAACACCCATCGACTCTCATTTTCTGTTTCCCCATAAACAATTGCTAATCGGAAATCTCTGGTGCTTCCAAACATCAGTGAACTTTAAGAGTGATCCAGCCAGAATGTTTCCTAATGAAATGGCAAGTATGCTCCCACTGTGTCATTTACTCGAGGACATTTCAGGAACTCCAAAAGAACTTTTTGCTACAAAGAGCTTCTAGGAGAAAATGAAGTTTCCATCAAGGGAATGCAACAGGGTGCAGAGTGAAGCTTTGTTTTAGAGCCCAGACATGGGTGTGCTTGCTTGGCAACTTGGTGGGTGATTTGTTTTATGACATTAAATGTTCTCCTCAAGCAGGTGTTGGCTGAGTGGAATAAAACTAATTAGACTGATCTAATCTTGAGTGAAACTGAGTCGGTGTGACTGCAGAATTCAAACTGTGTCCATGTTTATTATTTGCCTGAATTATGCCCATGTTTGAACAAGGAAGGGGAAGAATGTATTACTTTTCCGTTGTCTGCTATTTTTTATCATGGAAAACACAATCAGTGGCACCACGTACAAGTCTAACGTTCACTGGTTAAACCGACATTGGATTATTGCATCTGCCATTTTTTTTTTTTTTTTTTTTTTTCTTTTTCTCTTTTATAAATGAATTGACATTCTCTTAGAAGCTGTGCTGGTTGGGGAGAATGGCTTGGTAGCCTCAGGAATGGTGTCATACTGCCACCTTGTGACTTCTTAAGTGTTGGCAACACCAGCCCCTTCATTTCTTTTCTGCTCCCCAGAGCAGAGTGAGTGAAGCCCTTGACATGGATATGCTTCTTTCAGGACCCTCAACATTCAACCCTAAGGTTTGTCAGCCCATATGTCACTCGGATTCTGGAAAATAACAATTAAAAGCTCTTCCCAAATGAATAAATAATATGAATCTGGCCCAAAGGGAAAATCATACCAAAGTTCAAAGCCTTTCTCTGATATTTATTACCTCTGTAGCCCTGGGAATGCATGTATCCTGGGCCTCTGTTTATTCATCTGTAAAATGGGAGGGTTGGATTGGATGGCGCTCAAGGTATCTTCAAGCTCCATATCTATGCTGCTATGATACGTCAGTTTGTCAATCACCAAGTATTTTATCAAGCACTAAATGCTGGATAGTGTGCTAAGCATGAGTAATAAAGAAGAACCCCAAATGGTCTTTTGTGTCCCAGATATCTAGTGAAATGTGGGGGGATAGGGATGGAGAACATGAGAACACGGGATTTCTTTGGACTATTGACCTCCCCATCAAATCTACCAATGAAGACTATTTCCAGCTATTAAATAATTTTACCCAGGCTCACTTTATAATTATTTTATAATTATAAGCAGGTTACCAAATGAAATGTCAGAAATGCTCCTCAAACCCAGGTCTTCCAGACTCTACATCTGTTTTCTTAGTCACTACATTATGGCTGCCATAACACACAGGTTCTTGATGTTCATTGAATGGAATATACTTACCAAAAAAATGTAAGTAGTATTTTTAAGACAGTAAAGTCCAAAACCATAAGAACTGATCTTTAGCTAGTGTCTTAAGACTTTCAATAAACTTTATTACACAATTACAAATTTATTACACAATTACACTTCATTACCCACAACCTCACCACAACCTTCAGAGATATGACCACAGGTATTCTTATTCCCATTTTCTAGAAAAAGAACCTGAAAGTCAGACTTATAATAAACTGTCCAGAACCATATCTAACAAATGTTGGTACTGTAATTTGAACCCAGGTACTCCCTGATTCCAAATTCAGGGTTGTTTTTTTTTTAACCATGTCACCCTTCCATTATCCAGAATGAGCAATTATGAACAATATTTGCTAAACACACTGAGAGATTTCAGATGATTCTTCAAGACTCAATGATTCCAGTAAGTCCAAGGTGTTGCCTATCTGTTTGGGAAGGATAGAAGTATTTTTGAATATAGCCACAGGAAGCTGGGCCTGTATACTTGTGACTATAGATACTTTTGGTGTCATTATCCAGAAGTCCCCTGTGGTATAAACATTATGGATTAGAGAACACCTACCAGGTCTCTGTTTTTGCATATGCAATTTGTGCCCATAATTATTTTGATCATTTCATGGATCACATAAGGTTTTACAAAGCAAACATCCTCTAATTAAAATATTATGCAAAGCCTGTTGTTTCTCTCCAGCTTTCTATACGTGGAAGGATTTTTGACTACAAAAGAAAAAAGTACACTTCACTGATGGTACTGATAGAATTTACACATCTACTTTGATTCAAGAAATCTCCCTTAAAACAGCAATATAAGTCTGTCAAGAAGCTCGATTTATCTAAATATGATGTATTTGTCTGATAGTCTGACAAGCGAAGGGGAAGGCAAACTACCATTAAGAGAATCACTGGTGGGCCTACCAAGGCTGGAGACACTGAGTCAAATCTGCACTTTTTATGAGTCAATCAGTACTTTGGACCAAGTTCATTCCTTGGGAGTCTGATCTCTAGTGAGAGAAAGCTCCCTTTTTTCACACTCACTGGCTAGTCATGTTCGCTATCCTGGTACCCAGGGCACAATTAAATTTTGGCTCATGTCTAAGTCTGTCTGAAGGAATGAATAAAAGAGTGACTCCCTAGATGACATAAATTATGGTATGGGACAGGTAATTAATTCTTATACACAAAAAGAATACTAAACATAAGAATCACAGTGAGTATTCATAGAAAATTCGAATTAACTAGCAATTGGTTACTACTGTTATTATGTGTCATGAAGTTGATATTAAATCTCATCAGAACATAAGCAGTGTGCAAGACTGCCAATCAGATAATTTACATTTCACCTTTCTTGACATTGTCTAAACAGACGTGCTGGTAAATTGACCAGTCTTTTTGTGAGCCTCTTCCTTTTGGTGACCATCCTCTCCAAAGCAGTGGAATTAATGCCGAAGACTCTTCCCTTGCTACCATTCAATTCTGCCCATGAATGAATCATGCTTCTTTCATACCCCTCACCATTCAACCTTGAGGTTGGTTAGCCCATATGTCACTCAGATTCTGAAAAGTAACAATTAAAAACTGTTTCCAAAGAATAAACAATAGGAATCTGGCCCAAGGGGAAAATCATACCTAAGTTCAAAGCCTCTTTCCAATCCCGTGATTTTGCCCACTTTCTACCCTGTCTCCTCATGGGAAAGTTATGTTTTTGATCAACTTGGTTTCTCTTCATGTACTGGATCCTTCTTGTGCTAAAAACAACATCCCTTTATTGTCTCTGTGTCTGAGCAGCAATTTGCCCCCTGGTTCTCTTACTACTTGGAGCTGCAACTTTTAGTCTTCACGTTCCCAATCGGCCTCTTACTTCTCTAGCAACTTGTCCAGTGCCTGGATATTTGTCATCATGTATGGTGTGGCCAGCATGTACTTCTCAGCTATCATAGTACATCTGATGCTAGTCCTAATTCCCATGATGTGTATTCTTTCTGGCATTGGAGTTTCCCAGAGCCTCTCCACCTCCATGAAAATCCTGGACATTAGTCATCCAGATAAGAACAGCAAGAAGCAAGGCGATTCTACCTACCCTATCAAGAATGAGGTGACAAGTGGGAAAAAAAAAAACCTTGGTCATGGCTTTTTTCCTTATCATTTATATTTTCCACTCAACATGAATCATCAATAAAGTCTCCTCTTTCTGCATGAGTTGGAGATGGAAGCAGGATCATATAGGATGACTTCCGAGAGGCGTACTTGTTGTACTTGGGCACAACTCTCCAGGGGATGCACAGATCATATTATGGTGTGATTATGGCTACCAGATCACAGCTATGGCAAACAGGACAGTCTTAGTGTACAATATCTAGAACAATATTTACATTTCTTAAATAAGGCAGACTATGGCATCTACAGAAAAGAAGGCCTATGAGATGATGAGCAAGTTATGTTCTTGTCATAATTGGAATCTTCACTGGATAGTTTCCTGTGACATTAACAAGTCTCTATGGATGCTCTGGATTGGGGGAAATACAGACACAAGCGAGCACATCAAGGAGCTTGACTCTTAGACTCCAACTGGGAAGTTCCATGTCGATCCAGTGCTCCTCAACTGTTTCGGATACAAAAAGTGTTACCATTGCTTTGGATAGCTTCTACACGGAATCCAAATATCCACTGGGCTATGATAGGATCAGAAATGCTGAGACTGGGAACAACGATTTTGAGTCTGATATACTAGAAGATGCATTTATGGCGGAAAATTAATCGCCAGGATATTCAAGGTAAAGAACCTGGACTTGTCAAGAACATAACCATCATCTCTACTTCCAATATGTATTGCACTGAATTCTTCTCCATCTATGATGCTGCAGACATTGTTTTTATATGCAGTTTCAAAGAACGATGCTGAATGGGATTGGAATTGCCTAGAACTTTTGCCCAGGGCAATACGGAGTGAGTGAAATGATTTTTATAATTATAAGCAGGTTACCAAATGAAATGTCATGACTTTACCAAGATCAATTAAAGGGGGAAGAAATTTTTTTAAAAAAAATAAGAAGTCTACTGAGTCCTCAGCTATTCTGGCTCTGCAGCCAGTAATGGGATACTTTGTCATGTCCATGTTTAAAGTCTGGGTCATATATGACTGAGAGCTGGCCCCAAAGCTACCATGATTTCAAATGGAACCAGTGACCTAATTGTGACAATCTATGAAATAAAGCCTACAAATTTACTCAACTGCCACTACAGAAGACTCAGAATTAAGAAAAGGATCCAAGAATCTAAATGAGCTTTATGACTATTACTAACAGATTATGTTACCTCTGTTTCTCACTTATATATAGTGAGGGGGATATATATATATATATATATATATATATATATATATATATATGTATATATATATATATATATATATATATATATATATACATACATATACATATATAGGGGTATACACTAAGGATCCACTAACATTTGGATCTCTTAGTGTGGAAGATGCATGAATTCAAAGTATTCACACAGGAAATGTTTAATGATAGAACTCCATCTACCAATGTAGATTTCAACCTATAATATAATGAATATATATATATATATATAATGAATAATAATAATAATTCTAACATTTACAATGTGCCAAGAACTGTGCTAAGTATTATGATCCTCACAATATCCATGAAAGGTAAGTGCTATTATTATCCCTATTTTCCAGATGAGGAAATTGGGATAAACAGAGCTGCCCAGCATTATAAGCTATAAGTGACTAGGCCAAATTTGGGCTCAATTTTTTCTTATTCTAGGATTAGTTCTCCATCCATTTTACCACTTAGCTTCCCCATATTAGCCCAAAGGACTTGCATGAAGTTCATACAGATTAAATGTCTTGCTCAGTATCACACACCTAATACGGCTGAAGGACAAGGATTGAGTCCAAGTGATCTGGCCTGTATACTCGATGCCCAATCCACTATCCCACACCACTTCTTCAGAATAGACCTAAGTAAAAAATAAAAAAAATAAATCTAAACCAATTTAGACGAGAGATTTATTTGCTTTAAGTATCCAATTTATGTAAAGCAAAATGTAAAATATATTTTTCTGAGTTATTCATAATAATATTTTTTTCTACCTCATCCTTCAGTCTTCAGAAGTATTTTGAAAGAAATAGAGAAAAAAAAGCTTCTTTTTAAAGTAAAGATTCTTCTGAGGGAAGACAAGACTTGAAAATTAGATCATTGGATTTTAAGCTAGAGAGGATTTCAAAGATCATCTTGTCTAGGAATTCTTAATTTGGGAGTCTTTGAAGAAAAGGAGAGAGACAGAGGGGGGATGCAGAGAGAAACAGAAGCAGAGACAGATAGACAGAAAGCGAGACGGGGAAGAGAGAGACAGAGGGAGAAATGAGGTGGAGACAAGGATAGAGACAGAGAGAAAGAGAAAGGGAAAAGGAAAGAGAGTCAAGAACAGAGAGAGAGAAAGAGAGGGGAGAAAGAGAGAGAGAGAGAGAGAGAGAGAGAGAGAGAGAGAGAGAGAGAGAGAGAGAGAGAGAGAGAGATGCATAAATACAGACATTTATTCTTCAGTCATTCAGTAGTATCCAACTATTTGTGACTCCCTATATCATACTATCCATGAGGTTATCTTAGCAAAGATACTGCAGTGGTTTGTCATTTCCATCTCCAGATCATTTTACAGATAAGGAAACTGAGGCAAACAGAATTTAAGTGACTTTCCCAGAGTCATACAGCCAGTAATTGTCTGAGATCAGATTTGAACTCAGGTTCTCCTGACTCCAGCCCAGCACTCTATCCACTGAGCCAGCTAGCTGTCTACACACACACACACACACACACACACACACACACACACACACACTGTATTTTAATATAAATGATTTCCTTTGAAATCTTTCATATTTTATTTTATGCTTTTAACAACATATTGCCAAAAAGGGGTCATGGGTTTCATGAGACCCGGGGCAATCCATAATCCAAAAAGGATCAAGCTCTTCTGATTTAATCCAACCCCACGCTACCCCATATTACAAAAGAGGGAATGAGGGCAAAGACTAAATTTATTGTTCACGGTTCCACAAGGTGTAAGGAGCAGAACAAGGATTCACCCCCAAGCCTTCCAATTTCAAACCCTTTCATTCATGCTGTTGGGATGATTGAGGAACCAGGATACAAAGACCAAGTCAACAAGTACTTAGAAAGCACTTGCTATATGTCCTAGCAGAGGCAGCTAGGTGGCGCCATAGTGCACAGATCCTAGAGTTAAGATTCAGCTTTCTGAATTCAAACCTGGCCTCAGACACTCACTAGCTCTGTGACCCTCCACAAGGTATTTAATTAATCCTCATTTGTTCCAGCTCCTCATCTGTAAAATGCGCTGGAAAAACAAATGACAAAATGTTCCAGAATGGACAACAACGTGTCAAGTGTCGTGAATATTCATCCCTAGAAAAATACAAAGATTCCTTTGAAGATATTTTTCACGCTCACTTTTGGTGTACTTTCAAACTGTGGCATAAATACTTTGAATATTTTTCATTGGTGTATATTTGAACCATGAAAAGGTAATGAATAGAGGATTAATGACAACTATATATATGAATAAAAGAGAGAATGAGAGAAAAGAGAGAGAAAAAGAGAGGAGAGAGAAAAGAGAGAACGATAGAGAGAGAAACAGAGAGAGAGAAAGAAACAGAGAGAGAGAGGAGAGAGAGAGAGAAAGAGAGAGGAGAGAGAGAGAAGAGAGAGAATGATAGAGAGAGAAACAGAGAGAGAGAAAGAAACAGAGAGAGAGAAAGAGAGAGGAGAGAGAGAAGAGAGAGAACGATAGAGAGAGAAACAGAGAGAGAGAAACAGAGAGAGAGAAAGAGAGAAACAGAGAGAGAATGATAGAAACAAAGAGAGAGAAAGAAACAGAGAGAGAGAAAGAGAGAGGAGAGAGAGAGAATGATAGAGAGAGAAACAGAGAGAAAGAAACAGAGAGAGAGAAAGAGAGAGGAGAGAGAGAAGAGAGAGAACGATAGAGAGAGAAACAGAGAGAGAGAAACAGAGAGAGAGAAAGAGAGAAACAGAGAGAGAATGATAGAAACAAAGAGAGAGAAAGAAACAGAGAGAGAGAAAGAGAGAGGAGAAAGAGAGAATGATAGAGAGAGAAACAGAGATAGAATGATAGAGAGAGAGAAACAAAGAGGGAGAAAGAAACACAGAGAGAGAGACAGAGAGAGAGAATGATAGAGAGAGAGAAAGAGAGAGAGAATGACAGAGAGAGAATGATAGAGAGAGAGAAACAAAGAGGGAGAAAGAAACAGAGAGAGAGAGGAGAGAGAAAGAAAGAGAGAGAATGACAGAGAGAGAATGACAGAGAGAGAGAATGATAGAGAGAGAGAAACAAAGAGGGAGAAAGAAACAGAGAGAGAGGAGAGAGAGAGAAAGAGAGAATGACACAGAGAGAGAATTATAGAGAGAGAAACAGAGAGAAATAGAGAGAGAACAGAGAGAGAGAGAATGATAGAGAGAGAGAAACAAAGAGGGAGAAAGAAACAGAGAGAGAGAGAGAGACAGAGACAGAGACAGAGACAGAGACAGAGAGAATGATAGAGAAAAGCAAAGAGAGAGAAAGAAACAGAGAGAGAGAAAGAGAAAGGAGAGAGAGATAAGAGAAAGAGAGAAATCAATCTATCTATATCTATTCTGTTCCTTAGGTTATGAGTCCATCAGGTCCAAATTAAGACAGACAAGTCAAGAATGTTAACAGGAAAAGACGAAGTAGGATATTCTCCTGATTCCTATAACCTCATAATTCAGGATTTGCCCCATTCAATCAGAAACACTAGCTTAGTCCCTATGGAGCAAATCTGAGTAATGATTTATCATTTCAAGTAAGATGCTATGTTTTTTTTTTTAATTAATTGTCTATCACTCACAGGGTCCCAATAATCCAAATGGAATCAGTCCCTAGAATCTCTTAATCTAAAACTGGTACCTACAGCAGTGAAGCTTCTTCTCATTGTATACAGAAGAATTATAATTGATAATTCCAATCATTCAAAGACCTCCAGCCTTAGAAGGTATCAAAACTGCCTTCTCTCCTTAAAATTATAATGGTGCCCACTTCAAGGAATTCAGTCTGGTCTGTAGTCAGAGAATCTCAAAGATGGAAAGTAGTTGGGAGGTGAAGGAACATCTAGTCCATCTGTACCTGAACAATAATGGCTAGCATTTACAAAACACTTTAAGATTTGCAAAATGTCACATCGCATGAGATAGAATCTATTCATGTCCCCATTTTATGGATGAGGGAACTAAGGCAGAGATAGGCTAGATAATTTGTGCACAGCTACTACATATTTGAGGTGGAAATCAAATGCAGGTCTTCCTGACTCTTAAAATCAGTACTCTACTGCATCCACTAGTTACTTGAGCAAGATTCCTCTCTGCAAAGTGCCCAAGTAGTTACTCAGGCTCTGCTTGAAAACCTCAGAAAAGCAAAACCAGTGAGGTAGTCCATTCCCTTTTTGAAAGATACTAATTGTTTGGAAGTTTTTCTGGACATCCATATGAATTCGCTGCTCTCGGTATCCTTCCATCCATTGCTCCCAAGTCCTCTCCCTGGAGACAGAACAATTCTGATCTTTCTTCAGTTCAATTTGATTCAACAAGTGTTTGATGTCTAAGTTTTTAAAATGCCTAATATGTGAATGGGCCCTATTAGATCCGAGGTACTAAAAAGAAAAAGGTTAACTCAACAAATAGTTGTTGTTCTTATTCTTCTTACATACCTACAATACGAATGGGCTATGTTAGACGTAAAGAGCCTTTATCTACCGCAACTTCCCCTCTACTTTTCCATAAAACAGTTTTCCAAATACTTGAAAAAATTAATGATGTACCCTCTAAGTCTCTTAATAGAAACAGACTTCCTTAAGCATCGCCTAGTTTAATCCTTTCTGTTTAAGATTTTTGATGCCTTTGGTTCACATATGACCCCCCCTCTCTGCCATCCCTTAAACTTCCCTAGTTATCCTTACCTTGCAACAAATGAAAAATAATGATAATTGTGTGGGAGTGTACACAATACTCCACAACCATAATCTTGCACCACAGAAAAGAGAGATGTACTTTCTAAATTTCTTTTCCAAAGACAAGCTTGGTCATTATGATTATGGAACCATCTCACCTGAATGTTCTTTTCTTTCATACTCCAAAGGCTTTATTTTAGAAATGAAAAAAATGAAATTTGAGAGAGAGAAATTTTAGAAAAAGATATTTGGGACTCGCCCAAAATCATACAGGTAGTTAGAGAGAAGATCTAAGTTTAAAACGGCAATCTCCTGCTTCCCAGTTTGATGTTTTTTTCCCATTTTACCAAACTGTTTTTGCAGACCCTTCCATCTTCCCCTTTGAAAAAGTAGAGCTGAGGATTTTGCAACCCAACCAAAAATAAAATTAAAACTAAAGTGCAGCCATCTGAATTGTACTCAGTCCTACTGGAGAGACTTTCTGCTTCCAACCCAATTTATCATTCTTTGGTACAAATCAGCATTACTACAGCATGTATCAAATTAATTAAAAGACATTCCTTTCCATCCAAGGTATAATCAAGGCAATTTACTTCCAAACATAATCAGGAAACCATGTAAAGGAAGATTAACCATATGAGGTATTTTTTCATGTGTGAAGTTAATTGATTTTTATATCTCTTTTTTTTAAGTTTTCAAATGAGGATTCATAAAAGGCTGGGATTTCTGAAGCATTCTCAGCTGAGTTCTGAGGCACTGCTGGAAACGAGATCACATCATCTACCAAAAGGAACACAGAGCCCACAGAGAAACTTGGGGCACTGAATGTGGTTAATGCTGCAGTGTATTGATGATGGGTGAAACCATAACTAGGACAGGGCAATCAGGGCTTAGCCTCAGCACAGTAAAATTTAAAGGGCACTGGCAGCTCTGGTAGTCCTGAGGTAGAGACTAATGTTATCTCAAATAACTTAGTAGTTGTGTAACCTCAGAAATCATTCAGGTTCTTTTGGCCTTAATTTTCTTATCTGTAAATAGAAGAATGACCTCTAAAATTCATTCTACCTCCAGATATGTATTTTCCCTAATAAGAGAAGTGATACTAGGTTTTTAAAACTATTTTTATTTACTGGAACTAAGTCCAATTATTTTGGTGATTCAAAAAACATCTTAGGACTCCTAAAGTCAGGCAAGCAATTCTTCTGACATGGGCTTTGCATAAGTCTCAACAGGCTTTTCTCCCATCTGGAGTGATTCTGAAACTGCCGATCATTTGGGGGCAATAGCCACGTCCTTTAAAGATATATAGAAGAATGAAGCTGACCTAATGAGAGGCCTGAAGAGTGCGCATTCTGTTAGCAAGGAATGAGCATTCTCTTAAGACACTGGCCACGCTTCCCTTACACAATGAAGGGAGACAGCCCTTCTGAAGCACATAGCAGTATTTTTCCAGCACAGAAACCTATCATAGCCTTTGTTTTATTTACGTCTAATAAAACAAGGAGACCAAAGGCTGGTTCATGGGTTCCAATTTCACAGAGATGTGGAGTTGTGATCAAAATCACAGCCCTGAAAAATGAGCATTGTGACAAAAACATCCACAGCCTTGGCAGAGATTGAGCTGAAAAAGATCTTCTATGTCCCCTCAGTTCCAGTCAGGATTTTTTCCTCAACATCTCTCTTTTCAAAACAGCTGGACCACTCTTGAGCTATGTATTAAGACTGGCTCATAAATGACCTTGGGAAAGTCATCAGGGACTTTGCAAAACATATTCAAGCTGTCATCAACTAAACATACAGTTTAAATCTTTTAAGCCAATAAATAGTATCCCTAGCTCAGCTATAGAGGCACTTCCTACAGGAAGCCAGTCCTGATTCCTCCAATTAATCCTCTCATCCTGGGAAATCACTTTAAATCTATTTTGCATACATATTATATTTACTTTTCCATGGATATATAAGAATGTGCATATATATATATATATATATATATATATATATATATATATATATATATATATATATTCTATAAGAAATTATGAAATCCTTGAAATCTGACTCTTCCATTGCAATCTTTCTATCCCTAATCCCAAATATATAGTAGATATTTAATAAATATAGTACTTATTGAATGAAATAATAATAATAACTAATATGACACAGCTCTTTAAGGTTTACTAACCACTTCCTCTCCATTATCTCATGTGATCCCAACAATAAGAATGTTATGGTGGATAGAATTGCTATCCCTATTTTATTGATGTGGAAACTGAAACAAAGAAAGAACTAAGTCATTTGTTCAAGGCCACAGAGATAGCAACTTTCAGAGGCAGGATTCTAATTCAAGTCTTCTTGATTCCAAAATCAACATTCTAACAACCATTATACCACCTTGCTATCAAATGGAAGGATGGATGGATGGATTTAGTGTAAAATAATAGTGCTAAGTGCTAGGAATACAAAAATAAAAAAAAAAACCTTCAAGTTAATTACAATTTAATGGGGGTGAGGGGGGAGGACAAATATCCAAATAATAATATAAGAAATGAGATAAAAGCAAAGAAGAGATACTTCTGGTCAAAGTTCTTTAAAATTTTGAAGAAGCAAGAGGTCATTTTTAACTGAAAAGGAAGTAGTCTTTGAATTGGGCTTCAAACAGAGATGAGGAGGGACATAGAGAGAAAAGCCACCTGGGCACAAATAGTAATTCTATTCTAGGTATGGGGATAGTGTGAACAAAAATATGGGAATATAAAAGGACAGAAAGAATAATGTTTTGAAGAATAATGACGATGATAATAATAATTAATAATAGCTAACATTTATATAGCATCTTAAGTTTTCCACAGTATTTTGCAAATGTTAACTTATTTGATCCTTACTATCTTTTGATGTAGATGATGCTATTAATTTTCCAAGAAAATGAAGGAGAGGTTAAGTGACTGATCCCAGGTCTCACATCTAGGAACTGTACAAGGCAGGATTTAAACTTGGGTCTTCATCATTCTGAATCCTATATTCTCTTGAATATGCTATCTAGCTGCCCCTAAAGTAATCTGGTTTGGTCTAGAAAATAGAGATTCTCACAGGGATCTGTATTTTCATGTGTTTCAGAAATTTTTAAGTGAGGACAAGTCCATCTTCCAATTTAGGTAAGTATTTTCTTTGCCACTAATAACCTTACCACACTATCTTGGTACCAAATTACTTTCCTCCATCTCATCAGTCATGGATGCACTCCATGAAAGGTCGTGGCCATACACAGTAATCAAATGGTGGGATTGGTCCTGCCCAGTCCCAAATATATTCTATTCCCAATGCATCTAACAACCTCTGACAAAACCACAACAATAAAATAATAAAGTAAAAATCCCTCTGGGGGAAACTATCAGGCACACTTAGCTAAGATTTATATAGTACTTTATAGTTTGCAAAGTACTTTGTAAGGAATATCTCATTTTATAAACACAATAACATGGGACATACGGATATAGTTAACCCCATTTAATTGATGAGGAAACGGAGGCAGAAGTTATGACTTGCCTATGGTTACATACTTAATAAATGTCTGAGACAGGATTTGAATTCAAGTCTTCATGACCAGTTCTGGTGATGTATCAACTGCCTCTTATTTGTTGTTTCCTAATTTTGGCTGAGATTCCCAATTGTAGCTGAGAGGAATGGAATAAAAGCATGTCATTGACTAGAGGACCACAAAATGATGTAGTATTGTGGGATGATTCAGATTTTATAAGGGTCAATTGGATTGGGCACATTGACTCACTTAATGAATAATGACAACAGTCCTAATGGATAAATTACAGTAACAGATAAATAAATTCCTTTTTTACAGAGATAGCCTAGATATAGTGTTATAGTTGGAGTTAGAAAGCCATCGTTTCAAATTCTACTTCCAACACATTGTTGTACAATCAGGGGCAAGTCACTTCACACCATGCACCTAAGGCAACATTTTGAAACTATAACTATGGTCAAGCACACCAATTTTGTTGGTGAAATTACTACATTCATGAAATCACAGATCCTTAACCCTAGTGAAAATGGCATTGAGTAGTTTCAGAGGACTTCATGATCAATGCTGATTAATGCTAAGAATGAATCACATGAAGTGGTCACATTATTTGAATTTCTACTTTATATCTCATTGAACTAGGACTGATTACCAAATTTTACATAATTATAACTTACACAAATTTAAATATATGTGGCTACTTCATGAGATTGAGTATTCACGCTTATCAAAAACCTGGGAGTATCTCATTTGATCCTCACAATTGCCCCATGAAGTATGTCATTCAAGATTATTACTCACACTTTACAAATGAGGAAAATATGGCTCAGAGAAAATGTCTGAGTTGCTAAAATTGGTAGAGCCAAGACTTGAATACAGTACTTCTGAATGTAGTATGGAGAGTAGAGACTGTTTCATTTGTTTTGTTTTTAATCCAATGTTTAGTACACAGTAAGTGTCTAGTTAATGCTTATTGATTAATTGATTTGGGGAGCTAGTTTAGAAAGTAAAGATCATGGTTTTTCTTGGGTCCAGATCCCACCTCTCACACTTACTTTGTGTGAGACAAGCCACCTAACTTTCCCCGAGCCTCATCAGCCTTCTCTAAAAACGAGATCGGCCTAGATGGCTTCTGAGGTGCCTTCAAGCTTGCAAACAATTCATTATCTATAACTCCAATACAGCCTTCTTTTCACTACACTATTATGGCTTGTTAGCATGAAATATTAATTGTGCTTTTACAGAAAAGCTGAAAAAAATGACAGAAAATCACATAAGTCAACACCTCTGACTACATTTTCTTCAACCCAGCTTTTGCCCTCAGAGGTTTTCTGAAAAGCTTGGATTACCTGGCAAATGATACTTCTTCAGAGGCCATTTGTCTAGCTGCTAATCTGAAGGTTTGTTTGTTTTTAATTTACTTTAAAAACCACAACCCTAAAGCCCTTCTTACTAAGTCAAGAACCCGAGGATTTATGGGCTGGTTAATTTTGGCCATAATTGCAGAGAGAATATTGATAAACAAGGGGTGGGATAGGATTTCAGGACAACACAATGCAGGTTTTTAAGAGTTTCATTCCCCTTCCCAGGGCTTAATTAATGAACTAAACATCTTGTGTGCCATACTGCATTACAGTAGGCTTCTGTTACTTGTGAATCAGGTTCTCCTGATTCCAGGGCTCTTGCGCTAACCACTGTACACTTTTATTCTACCTTTTTTTCTGAGGCCATCCGGATTAAGTGACTTTTCCAGGGTCATGTATCTCATAAGTGTTAAATGTCTGAGGCCAGATTTGAATTCAGGTCTGTTACCTGTGAATCATGATGAAATAAAGCTGTGTAATTTCCAACAAATATTTGCTTAGAGAAATGGTAGTGTCATTTAATATGTGATTTTTTTTCTCCAAACATCAGGAACATGTACCCTAAGTCAACGGGCTTTCTCTGAACCAGCTCAAAGTGAGAGAGACAGAGATGAGACACCTGTCCTAGTTCCTGAAAAACCCAAATTACAAAGGTATCACCTTCAACGGCCATACAACACCAAGACTTGCCAGACCTGCTATCTTGCCCCTCCTCCCAACTTTGCACTCCCATTGGGTCTTTTGACAAACACCTATGGCTCTCAACATGGATAGGTAATGGCCACCTGGCTGGGCTGACCAGAAACCCCCCCAAATCACCAACAGGTGGCACTACCTTTCAACAGACAGACTTCAAAAGAAAGGCAGCCCCAGACGCCCACCTGTGTCAACTGTCACTCACCCACAAGACAGCATCAGTGGTGGGAATGCCCCCACTATCTCGAGCTTTCATCTCTGTGGCTAAGGGGAGCTGTTCTTGTGGGGTGGAGAGGGATGGCTGTCAAAGGATTCTCTGCCTTTCATGTTGAGGCTGCACCACTACAAAGGGAGCCTGCAGCCATCTGTGCAGCAGCATTCGGATACCAAAGGGAGCTGGCAAGCCCAAAGAGCTCTACCTTCTAAGGTGGGCACGGCTCTCACCTCCTGGGGAGGCAGTGGCCTAGAGATCAGAATCAGACACTTTCTCAAACACGGTCAATTTGTTGGTGTACTTTGCTTGACTGTGCTTTTTTGTCACAAGGAAGGGCTTTGAATTCAGGAAGGAGAGGGGTAAATTAGTCATTAGTAATAAAGATATAGAGAAAGAAAAAGAAATCAATACAGTATCAAAATATAACAAATAGTGTGTTCCTTGCCATCTCGATGGGTCATAGAGGGGATGGAAAATAATTTGGAGCTGAAAAACAACAAAATGATCAGAAGGGGAGAGAAACAGGACCTCAGTTTTTCAGATTTCTCTTTTTTAAAAAAAAATTGAATTATATATAAAAACAGTTTTTAATTTTTATTTTTAGCAAATTAAAATCTAATTATATCTTTAATTCTTTCCAATATGTTTCCCCAATATTACCCCTCATCCCAGGTCATCCTTTACAACAAAGAATATGTATGTTGGGGGTGGGGAGACATCTATTCAATAAAATAAATCAACATATTTTAAAAGTTTAAATATTAAATTAAGAAGTTTTAAATTCTTAATTATTAAGAATACTTTAAAATGTTAAATAATATATATTTATATTGTTAATCAACATAATTTTATCTAATATATTATGTAAGATAGTTAATATACAACTATAATTTAGTTAAATATTTTAATAGTTAAAATATTACTGGGCATTATTCATAACCAGAGCCCCCAATCTCTGTAAAGAAATGGTGGGTGGTAGGTGCTGTCTTATAGTTTTTTGGGGAAGAATAAGCTCGATCATTATAATTCCCAGCATCCAGTTTCAATTGTTCTACTATTGTTTTTCCCCCCATTATTTCATTAAGGTTGTTAGGCATGTTCTTTTCCCAGTTCTGCATATTTTATTTTGCATCAGTTCACAGATCTTCTCATGCATCTCAATATTTATGATCTTCATTGTTTTACTTTTTTAACAGCACAGTAATATTCCATTGCATTCAGGTTCTGTAGTTTACTCAACCATTCTTCAATTAATGGATATCACTCCCCCACCCACCATTTCTCTGTTAATACCCAAAAAATATGTTGCTATGAATATTTCCATGTATATGGAGCCTTTCTTCTTGACAGTGTGGCTCCTTTGGGTATACAAGGCTTGCAGTGAAATTTCTGAGTCAAAGAATTTAGATATTTTAGTCACTTTGCATATTTCCAAATTGCTTTCTAGAATAGTTGGACCAATTCACAGCCCCATCAATCATACATTAATGCACCCATCTTGCCACAACACCTTTAAAACTGACTATCCATGTCTTTTCTCATGCTTTATCTATTCCTATCTTTTGTTAATTTACCAGATTTGATATAAAATCTTATCTTATTAAATTTAATATACATTCTTAAAAAACAATATAACAGATATTAAAGTTTCACATAAAATCTTTTTGTTGTTCTTTGTAAATAGAAAAGGTTTTTATGTATTAATGATTAAGTTCATAATAAAAGATATTTTACAAAGATAAAAACACTTAAGGAAAAATAAACAGTAGGCATACATGGACTGACTTAGGGATGCCTTACCAACTAAATGTGTCATTATTGACAAGTTTTTTTTGTTTTGGTTTTTTGTTTTGGTTTTTTTTTTATTACCTTGTCCAACAATCTCATTCTACAAATATCAAGGATAAGGCACAAAGAGATAAAGGCACAATAACAAGAAAACAAAGATCACAGAGCAGAGGAGGGCTTCCAAACCATGACTTCCTGCTCCAAATCCAGTATTCTTTTCCCTATACTATGATCTCCCTGATATGTTTCTCCATTAAGAACAATGCAGCCTGTAAAAACAGAAAGTTTTTTTTCAAAGCTCAGCTCTTTTTTTTTTTTTTTTAAATGAAGGATATATGAAAGAGTCATGAAATGAGCAGAGTATAAAATAGTCTGAATTGTATTTCCAGTTCTGTATTGATTTATCCAACAATATTGAGCTGATATGATTATATGCCTCCCTGGGGTGTTTTAAAGTAATCCCTATAGTACCCAAGATAATGTTGACCACACAGTAGACATTTAATACTTAATTGATTTGTTGTGCTATTATCATTATTAATATTGTTATAGACTTCGGGGAAATGTCCCATAGGGGAATGCTAACTGCCAGGTTTACTATATTTCTTCCCTTATGCTAATACATCCACTTTGGAATTGGTTAAATAATTGGCTAGTGTTTCCCTCTCAGCAAAAAGAGAAGCATTATGGGTAGGAACACTCTCTGTAGGCCTGGCAAACAATAGATATTTTACAAATGGAAAAGGACCGGATTGCCTTGGATTTTCTACAAAAAGAACATCAAAATAGTTCCCATTTCTAGGAGATGGTGTTGCATGCACAGTGAATAGAGCCCTGGACTTGGAGTCAGGAAAATCTGAGTTTGAATGTGGCCTCCAGACATTTCTTGGCTTTGTGACATGATCAAGGGAGCTGTAATTTCCTCACATGGGGATAATAATAGCACTTCTACCCAGAAATGGAATAAGAACTAAATGAGATAATGAATAAAGCACATTGCAAATCTGAGAGAGCTATTCATTATCAGCTTTTATTATTGACTATCATGGCAAATGGAAGTTTTCTTTGTGTTTTTGAAGGGTCTTTCAGGTCTGGCTCTATGAACCTATGATCCTTTATAAAGTAAATGAGGCTCTGAGATGCTACAGCCTGGAGTCCCACAATGCTGGAGCCAAGATTCAGAGCAATATCCCTTGTTTCTATATCTAGTTTATTCTCCAATACCTTGCCCTGGTGTGAGGTCATTTTCCCAAATAAAACAAATAAACAAACAAAAAAAATACAGTCAAGCTTCTTGTTTCTCACTGCAACCTCTCACCTGTGATACAATAAAGAAGTAGGGTTGTTAGGGACTTTTGGTAACCAAAAACCTACACCCAAATATTGTGCACCTGCATTAACAGGTGTCAAAAACATAGCTTATTTTTTAAAACATCTCTATGTAACATTTTAAAATAAGACACAAAGCAGAGCAGTACACACAGAATCACAGACTGAGAAAAAAAAATGTTCCTGTAAGAAAAGAAATGTAGTTGACAAAAACCCAATCCTGTATAACTCTGGTCATGGACTTGCAGGATCAATAAACTTAAGAGTTAAAGGAACTTGAACATGGGTATCATTGTTTTTTTTTTTGTTTGTTTTTTTTTTTTTTGTAAGAAATAATAGAAAAGACCAGTGGAAAGGAGGGGCATAGGGAAAGGAGAGGTCAGTGGAAATCCTGTGGAAATCTGAAACCAAATAAATTTTTGTTCTTAACAGAGTCACATTGTATGGTGGCCTAGCAGAAGTCATCATTTGTGCCAATAGTAGGATGCTTTTATTATTGTAAGAAAGGATTCAAAATCCATGGGGATGCTCAATTCAACAAGCATTTATTGAGCATTTATTATATATAAGACAAAGGCAAAAATCAAGAGTCCTTGCCCAGCAGAAGTTTCCATTCTCGTCCTTCTCCAGAAACAACAGAACGCAATTGATTTCCTCGATGGAACTCAAATGCCAAAGATGGCACAGAATCTTAGGGGCAGGGGAACCCCATCATTTTATATATGTCAAAACTGAGATCCAGGGTGGGAAAACGATTTGGCTAAGATGGCAAAGAATGTTGGTAGCAGAGCAGTATCCCTACAGCTTCTAAATCCCAAATCATCGCTCTCAAAATTATATACGAGAGAGAATATAAATCAGGAATGTGAACTTGATATCTCCCCCAGTACCTAGCCAAGTGCTCAGTATATAGCAGGCGCTTTAAAATGTTGAATGATAATCACAAAGTACATGTGAAAAGTGTTCCTTCTCCCTCTGCCCTCCTGATCATGCATCTTTAATAAAATAATAATAATAATAATAATAAATTCTCAGTCTTTATAAAATCCATGTCCTTCTCAGGTTTTCCTCTCCTTGCAGGGGGCAAAATGAAGCTGGGAGTAATTAGTGGCTTTTTTCTGCCTGGTTGTTAAACACCCTAATTACTTCAAGCGCCATTTACCGCCACTTGCACAAAGCTATCCTTTGAAAATACTTTTCAATCTCAAATAAAATTGATGCTAATTTCTTTCTGAGAACATAGCCAATATTAACACAATTTTAAGAGTTATTGGATTTATTTTTTAATCTTAACAAGGATGCCGATATCCCAAGTGCACACAATGGAGATAGCGATGTAATGTGATCTGATGTGGAACCAACAAAAATATCTGGGGAAAATACTGCATTGCTGAGGAAAGGCAATGCATTACATAATTAAGCATCATGTGCTTTAACTTATATTGCTAGCTTGCCACATTTTCAGAAGGAAAATACAACAGACTGAATCTTCTCGTATTCCTCTACGCAAAAATAAACTCGGATGATTTAGAAGAATACTATTCATATATAAATTTGTTTTGTTTTTCAGTGATTGGACTTAGTTATTCCCATTTCTATTTCAGGAAATCAAAGTGCATAGGACAACTTCGGCTGCTTTTTCATTAACTTCTTTCTAAAATTCTTTATGATTGCTGCATCATGAAATTAATCATTTATTTCCATAACAAAAGTAAGAAAATGTAATTTGAAGAACATAGAGTTGTCTGTTGGCTGCACTTCTTTCTAGAATCCATTTAAATGCAATCCATTATGTTAAAGGTCTCAATTTATTGGTTTTTTTCCCCATTTACAGACATTCAAATTATATATATATATATATATATATATATATATATATATATATATATATATATATATATATATATATATCCCTCATATGCAAATAGCTTTCTAGCTTGGGACTCAATTCCCCCGATTTCTCTCCTACTCCGGGGCATCTAAGATCTTTTCTCCTCACTGTTACTACAGATATCACTGTCCTTTCCTACCACTTTTTGAGAAACCCAAAGACCCCATCTCCCTTTTGCTGATGGAGTCAGAAACAGGAGAGATCATTTCTTCATTCAGTAAACACTTGCTGAACACCTATTATGTGAAAAGACTAAAGATCTTAAAAGTATGGGTCATGGGATCATAGATTTAGAAGTGGACATGACCTCAAGGGGAATTTAATCCAATTTCATCTTTTATCTGACAGAACTAAGGTTCAGAGTGTTTGAGTAAATTTCCCAAATTCACAGAGTGAGGAATTAAACAGTAGGTCCCCTGCTTCTAAATTCAGTATTCATTCCACTGCACTGTCTTCCCTCTCTGAAACGTGTTCCTGGCACCCCTCCTGAGTTAAAATTCTGAATGAGTCAGTGTTCCCTTAGAACCAGAGTTATTCATGATGGTTATTTCTCGTTCTGGTTTATGAGGCCTTTTGTTGTCCAGGTCTGGAAACCAAACCATCCTGTATAACGTTGTTTCTATGGGAAAGTGTGTATCAAGTTCCAAACAAGGGTATTTATAAAACAATCTTTTTGAAACACTATCCTTCAACAAATTGATGTCTGCCTATATAGCGTTTATCCAGGGTGACACATTTTGTACTATTGCAGGATATCATGGCTGTTGTTTTCATAAAAAGTATATAAATAAAATGTATCAGCACCTCTTGAGCTTGATTCCCGGAGTTTAAACTGAGACAGAATTGAAGGCGTGGCTAGAGAATTGCTTTGGTTCAGATGATCTTAGCCTAGAGTCCATGAGTTTTGATAGATAGGTAGAAAGATGGATAGATAAGAGGATATATACATATATATATATATATATATACGTATTACATGTGTATATTTATATATTATAAATTTATATATAACATATACTTGTATATAATGCATATATATATATATATAGCACATAACATATAATACATATACATACACACATCTATATTTTGATATCTTAATTTCAATATTATTTTCTTTGTTAATCCTTAATTTATTTTTTGCATAAAATAATATTTTATTTAAATATAATATTTCAAAATAAAATATTTTGTGAAAGGATACATTGGCTTTACCAAGCCCCCAAAGAGCCCCATAAGAGGGAAAATGTTAAGCACTCTTGATTTAATTTGTTTTGGGTTTTTTTTTTTAAGAGCCACTCTAGACATCTAGAATTCAAGCTGAGGATCAGGAAAAGGGCAATAGAGAAACACAAAATGGGCATGAACAGAATAGTCTATGTTACTATTATGGAATTCCTATAGAGAAATGGGCTAAAAGTTGGCATCAGGAAAAAAAAAAAAGCATGGCTGAAAAATTGGGCAGAATTTATAGAAACAATATAATGGAATAATAGATCAGGTATGCTCCCTTGGGACTTGTGTTTTGTCTAGAGCAGGGGTTCTCAAACTACGGCCCGTGGGTCAGATGCGGTTGCTGAGGACGTTTATAGGGCCCGCTGGGTTATGGCAAATGGGCTGAGGGGCGGAGACAAGAGTGTGAGTTTTTGTTTTTACTATAGTCCGGCCTCCCACAGTCTGAGGGACAGTGAACTGGTCCCTTGTTTAAAAAGTCTGAGGACCACTGGAGAGTCTTAGATGAAGGCCCTCAGCAGGTCCAGTGGCAAATTGCTAAAAATACAAGGACAGGAATTACACACCCTGGGCAAGCAAGGGGTGGACCCACATGGACCAGATACCTGATTTACTAAAATATCAAAGTCAATTTTCTTGAAAGCAAGGCCTATTTCTCACTCATTTTGTATATACTTGTATATACCTATGTGTATATACAGCCCAGGGGTTTTAAACATACTAATTGAGCGAATGAATGAATGAATGAATGAATGAATTTGATTTCAAGACCTGGAATCCAAGTTAGAATATTTCCTCTTCCAAACAATCCTCTCTAAATGATTTGCTTTTTCATTGCCTGTTTTCTATTCGTCATTATTTTCTATTCATCTATTCTATTCGTCATTAGTCCTCCTTTGGGAAATTGCTATCATATATTCAGCATATATCTATCTGAAGGAAATGCTAGTTCAAAGAAATTACAATTTTCCAATAAAGACAAAAGGTTTTCTTTTGGGTTTTTTTATTTTTGTTTTCTATTATGGTATTCGTGTGCTTAAATTCTCAGAGAAAGAAAATCAATGTATATGTATGCTTATGTTTCAACCTGAGAACAACTAACCACCCCAGACTTTCTCAGGCTCCTCAACTTGGTTAACCTTTACAATATAGATCAGCTTGGTTCTAATTCTGAACTTCTTTGAAAGAAAGGATCTAAGTTTAGGAATGCAAAATAATTAGTTTACTCAATCTCCCAGGTTTCTCTTCTGTATATGGATGATGCTTTTTCCTCAAAAAAAAAAAAAGCCTAAATATATATTTCTTTACACATACCCCCATTATTTCTACTATTACCTTATTCAGTTGCTTCTAGGAAACCTGCAGACCTGTTTGGAATATTTTTATCTTGTTTAACCTTATAATTTGACCATACAGCAAGCAACAAAACTAAAAGTCTTTCACTGAAAAGTCCTCAAGGATATAGCACATTCACAGGAAACAACTAGAAGATTCTTCTTGAGTAAAGAGGGAAATCCAGAGTCAGGGCTGTGCTACCCTTTATGAGACACACTGTAAGTGAAAGGAATGGGTCTGATTTGAATGTGCAGTGTGTGCTGCCAAAGAGAATCAGCTAAGACAGATGTGACAGAGTGGAGGCTGATGTTTTGGCCTTGGAGTTGAATTTCTCTGTTCTGGCTAGTTGGCGCTACCTCTTTCACATTTTTTTTCAAGGCACTTTGGGAAATTTGATGTTTTTCTCTCCCATTGGGTCTGTTATACTTAGGTGCTTCCTCCTTCCCCTTACTTGGGATTCATCTGACTTGAACTGACACTCGCCCCATCGAGGCGGGATCTATCAATCAAAGCAAGACCACGCTACTGCCAAAGATGTGCGGCTCCCATTTGTGAACCAGCCTGAAACAAATTACTTTCTCTCTAAGTGCAGTGCTGCTCTCTTTGATTCCTGGATTTCTCAGCAGAGTAGCAGCAATATCGGGGTGTGACACCCCTCCTCTCCACTATCACTGTTCTCCTCATCAGTCCCAAGACAAAGATTTTTCACTCACAGGGTTTTAAATTCATTCATTCAAGTAAAAAGTTTTTTTTCCAATATAACTTTTCTCAAAAAATCAAAAATGTATTGAGGATTTTGTGTTTCAGAGAAGAGTTGTATCAGTTAACCTCAAAGGCAGGTGTTCTTAACTTGTAGTACATGGACACCTAAGGGGTCCATAAATACATTTGAGAGAGCTTGTTTACTTGGACAGGAAGAAATTACAACTTGATTTTCACATAATCCTATTTTTTTCATTCAAAAACAATATTCTGAGGAATCCATGAGCTATACCAGACTGCCAGAGGGGGTCAGGAAATAAAAATAATGAAAACACTTCTACTCCAATTATGATTCTGCGAGATGATTACAGGGAAATCAAGTGAGGTCATCAGGTACAGCTGTTACAAATAGAGAAATGTATCAAAAGATGTCAAGAGAAAAGAAGCTGGAAAATAGTAAAGAGTTCTAATATATGTAGCCTAACAGAAAGTTTCCTTGTTACCTGTGCCAAGTGAGAGAGTTATCTATAGAAATGTTCCCAATACCCATACACACACACACACACAGAGAGAGAGAGAGAGAGAGAGAGAGAGAGAGAGAGAGAGAGAGAGAGAGAGAGAGAGAGAGAGAGAAGAGAGAGAGAGAAGAGAGAGAGAGAAGAGAGAAGAGAGAGACAGAGAGACAGAGAGAGAGCGAGAGTAAAATATTTTGACCTTTTTCTGTTAACACAAAGACCATGTATATCCAAGTGACTAGAGGGGCAACCTTGGTCTCCCAGGGTCCAAATCCCACCTTTGACACAAGCTGGCCGTGTAGTTCTAAGTGAATACTGGAACTTCCAGGACACTAGGCAACTCTAAAACCCTAAATTGTAAAGCAATTTCCTTACTCAGAGTGAAGTTCATTGAAGAAACAACAGGTCCAGGTAAAAGTATTACTATTACAATTATTCTTATTATTACTACAGGGGTAGCTAGATGGTTCAGTGGATAGAGCGCTGGTTGTAGAGTCAGGAAGAACTGAGTTCAAAGAACATAGCGCCCAGTGACAGGAAGGATCTTGTTCAAGTTTCTTCATAAAGTAAACGACAGAGCGTGGTTCCTATCTAGACCCCGACTTCAAATTCGGCACTGTTTTCCTTAGACCAGACTGTCTTTCAGGACGTGCAGCAATGGGAGGGCAGTGGAAAAGGGGAAGAGAACAAAGAATAAGCATTCTAGAGAACCTCCTATGGGTCAGATACTGCTTTTAACAAAAAATGATCTTATTGGAGCCTCACAATAACCCTGGGAGGTGGTGCAGCTAGTGTCCTCATTATACAGTTGAGGAAACTGAGGCAGACAGAGGTGAAACAACATGTCCAGGGAGACGCTAATAATAAGAGCATCCAGAGAAATTTTAACTCAAATATTCCTAGCTTCAGGCACAGTGTTCTAGGCACTAGCCACCAATTGTCTCTGGTAGAGACTAGGATTCTCAAGTCTCTCCCGAAATCCAGATCTATGCTCCCAATTCACACGATTAGAATTTCTTTCCTTGCATTTATACCTGCAAAGTGCTTGGGACATAACAGGTGTTTAATAAATACTTGTGGGTTAATGACTGATTAAACATGGTCACTTTTTACAATGATTTCATATTTATGATTCCCTAAATATATTATAAACTTCTTGAAAACAGAGTTCTTATTACTTCCATTTCACTTCCCAGAATAGAAATGTGTTAGCCACTTAATGATTCCATGTTGATTTTTGTCAGCTTTCACATATCATCACAATTAAGGTTCCCAAAATCTCACTCAATTCCAAACATTCAGACCCTGTAATGATTTAGATTCTGTCTTCTCTGTCTCTGTCTTTTTTTCTTTCTCCCTCTCTCTCCTTTCCTCCCTCCATCCTTGTCTTTCTGTATCTCTGTGTCTATCTCTCTCTGTATATCTGTGGTTCTGTCTGTCTCTCTTCTCCTGCTTTATTCAACACCTTATCTCCTTCTGAATCTTTCTGGCCCTTTGCCATCCTCCTACCTCTCCCCTTCTCTGATTCCCCTGACAGCAGGGACATATTCTTTAAATATTTCCACATATATGGCTGCATGTGCTTTTTGATTTTAAATACCTACTATGTCAGGTACCATGCTAGATACTGGAAATATAAGGAAAAAATAAAACAACCATTGACGTTGAGGAGCATACATTCCATGAGAGGCGAGTAGAGACATACACACAAAAGATAGACAATTAATACAGATATATGTTCCTAACATGTAACAGCTGGTTTGTCTTTTATTCTAAAATTGCTTGATAAGAACAAGAGAAAAAAGAAACAAACAAATATCGTTACAAATCAGTTATTTGATTCTTTGGCCTCCGGGTCAGGGCTCATTTTACTTTGGTTGGACATTTCTTCAAATGCTTTCATCTCTGAACTAGAGTACTTGGGGGTTAGGATCACGTTGTCGTAGTCAAAGTCTTCATCAAGTGAGAATGGCTGAACTTCATCCCCAGATACCTAAGATAATAATGGGGGATAAAAAGAAATAGTTGATATGAAGAAATGATGCGAAAGGAAGACTTAAAAAGTTAAAAACATATACTACCTATTAATATTTAATTAAACTTTTTTTTAGACTTCAGCACTCTCAACTGATTAAACTGTTTTTAAGTAAAAGAATAAATTCAATTATTCAATTTGACCTAATTTAAGCCTCTTAATAGGCCCCATTTGTACCATACTATATCTGAATGAATATCATTAACAAATTTGGCTTTAGGCAAAGAATCAGAAAGTCTCTCCTGCACATATCCATTCCGTTTTTACCAGTCATAGTGGCAAGGCTGCAGGGCTATGGGAAAATTAGAATTTATGCTAAATTGTGAGCACATATGCCTTCAGATCATAATAAGTTTTAACCGTTCTTTGACTAATACCTAAAAATGACTTCTCTCAATAAAACACATCCTTTAAGAATGAATATAATGCATTCTATTTATATACATATTGCATATTCTCAAATAACAGCTATACTCCCTGAACAAATAAAAAGCAATAACTGGGAAATTCTGATCACATCCAATTGCAAGGTATAGATGCCTTTATCCCTATAACCGAAACATGGAAAAACTATAGGTTTGGTTTGTTTGACTTTTATATATACATATTTTCTGTCTTTGTCTTTTTTCTCTCTCCCTCTCTCTCCTTTCCTTCCTCCATCCTTGTCTTTCTGTCTCTGTGTCTGTATATATATATATACAGACATATATATGTAATATATATGTGTAATATATATTATATATGTGTAATATATATTATGTATAAGTAATATATATGTATATATATACATATATATATATATATATAAATCAGGGTCATTGAAAAGAAATAAATAAATTACCTTCCTTATTCATGTTCTTTAAATACATGCTTACTAAAAAGACACCATCTTCAAAAATATATTCTTAGTAAACTAGGAAGGCATTGCTTCAACTCTCAATGCATCTTTTCCTTGGTTCTTTGCGAAAGCACATGTGTAATGTCGGTAACACAGTGAAGACTCAGTACTCTGGGAGTAGGACAGAATGAGGACAGGCAGTATCTGGTTTAAACCCAGTGACCATGGATTACACAACTCATTCGAGAGTACACAACACCCCAGGATGGAGTCATCCTCAATTGTTGGGTACACCTGGTGATTGGTGAGTCATCTCTGGAATATTTTGAAGGAAAACTACCTGGATCAGAAATACCTGGGCAGAACTAATATTGAAAAGAAGCCATAAAAAGGATGGTTTCCCTCCTCCTTCACAGCAGGTCTTCAGAAAGGCAGCCCCCATACAAACAGCAGCCTTGTTCATTTGTTCTCCCGGGGTTAGTTGTGCAACTTTGTAAATCACCCTCCTGCCCTCATGAAACGATCCAAGGGACCTGGTATCAAAGAACCATCTACAAAGCGTACTTTAGCAGTTTTCCTCTTCTCCCAAATGCCAAGTAAAAATCTACTTAGAAAAATACAAAGACAATGCAATAGATCTTTGTAAGAAAGACTTCCTTCTGGGATAGCTAGATGGCCCAGCAGATACAGCATTGGCCCTGGAGTCAAGAGGATCTGAGGTCAAATGATCTCAGTCACTTGCCCCCAATTGCCTTGCTAAAAAAAAAAAAAAAAAAAAAAAATCTCTTTCTTAACATGGTGAAATATTCCCATAACCCACCACAAAACAATATATAATACTATATATTATATATGATAATAATAATTATATATATGTTAATATATATATATATATATATAAAATGAAAAATCACAAAACCTAAAAGTAACATAAGATGCCATCCAATTTGACATCAGAAAGAAAAGAAGAAAAATGAGCTCAAAGAAAGGAAATGACTTTTTACAACCAAAGCCAAGACTTAAGCCAAGATCTCTTGGGAGCCAGATGGAGGTTCTTCCTAAGGTTCTTTCCATGGTTTCTCTGGTGTCCTTGAGCTTTCAGCTATATGCAGGAAAGAAACCAGGGGAATCGGTCTGACTGATGAAGGGCTCGTGCTTCAGTGGTCTTTTCTGTGCACTATTCCAATCACAACAGGCAAACTGATCACACGGCAATCAATCAACTCCTAAGTTGGCTATAACAAACGGAGCCAGAACACTTCTGGCTGTCAGATTAGGAGCACTTTCTTTTTAAATGGAAGCATTACCTGCTTCCCCTTCAATGTTTTTATTCCAATCTTTAAATATTTCTTTCCTGGACCACATAGTTTTCTTCATCGGTCACACAGTGTTGATCATACCAAAAGCAAGGATTGTTTGTGGCAAGTCAGTAAATAGAACTCTAGCAAAAGGATTATTCTCACACAGAGAAAGCTGATATTACTCTAAGAGCTATAAATGTTTTCTCCACTCCAGAAAGAAGAGTCATTAACAGCAACTGTTGCTAGAATAATTTCCCGGGCAATCAATTAAAGGATGAAATTAAAAAGCACGCAGCCAAGAACAGTCATAGATTATCATATTTCTGTGCCAAAATATGACACTCAATAGTTTTTAAACAAGTTTAACTGTGGATGTCAGAACTGTTTAGACACTGTACCAAAGCCAATACATTCTTTTTAGAAAAGAACTTCCTAAGGAAAAGCTAGGCTAAAATGCAAGAATATCTTCCTTCCTTAAATATAAATACTCCAGCTATTGCTGTGGATTGTCCCATTCATTCTGGATACTAACTGAGAATTATATAATAAGTGACTAGACTGTTCATACCACTTGCCCTAGAGACCCAACTACCTCTAGGAATACAAATGCAGAAAGAAAAAGCCATTATATACCAAACTATTCATAGCAGTGTGCTTTGTGGGAACCAAATCTTAGAAAAACTTAAAAAAAAAGGCTCAAAATACAATGTTTATTAATATAATGGAATATTTCTGTGCAGTAAAAATTGACGACTAACAAGAGCTTAGGAAAAAAATGGGAAGATTTCTGAACTGTTGCAGGACACTATAAGCAAAACCAAATGCCTACAATAATATAAATGAAAAAATAAATTAAAATGAAGTTAAATGCTAAGTAACTGAAAATCCAGTGAAGGTGCCAGAAAACAGATAGTGAAACATCTCTTTCCCTTTACAGCAAAAAAAAAAAAAAAAGCAGAGGAAAGCTAGACAGAGTGTAGTGTATATAATAAAACTAATAATTTTTTGCAGAGCATATTTTTGCTTAATATTTTTCTTTGTCACACAAAGGACTCCTTCTAGAGCTGGTGGAGCATCTGAAAGGACCATGATACAAAGACAAAAAACATCAATAAACAGCAATATTTTGAGAAGACAATACACATCTTAGAGTTTTGATCAGTCTGAATTATTCTTTGAACAAAAGCTAAAAATATCTACCCATCACCACAACAATCTTTCATATCAGTGTTAGGTACATTGGACACATACCCAACTTAGAAGAGTAGTTCTGGGGAAAGAAAAAAAAAAAGGTTTTCTGGGATGCATTTTAATTATTTGGGGGAACATACAACTGAATAAATTAAAATTCTGTCCCCCCCCAAAATATATATGTATACATATATGTGTGTGTATGGATGGATACAGACACAGATATAAATTCAAAGTGAAACTGGATAGAAATGTAATGTCCAGTCTATACCCTGTGGCATCCCCAGTGAAAGCTTTTACGATCCAATGCCACAGCATCTCTTCTAAGAAATGCTTTGGGAGTTGTTATTTCAAGCTTTAGTTCAGTTCAGCCTCCTATGTAAGGAGACTGTACCTTTCGACTACAAACTGAAATTCTAATTTATTTCAAAGGGAAGAATTTGCACAGTGGAACACTGAATCCCCTGCCACTGAACAAAAAAACAACTGCGAACCAAGTTATTAACTTGTTATTTTTGCCTAAGGAGCTGAGAGAAATATGTGGATTTCAGGTGTCTAATTTCAGATCTAATTGAAATCTTTTTGTACACTCTTTGGGAATAGAATTTGTGCACTATTAGAAAAACTGCCAGTTTCTCTAAAATTGCCCATGTGACTTACTCTAACTGAGCGGATGTTAAGGAAAGAATCATTTTCATTCATAAGACCGCATGTCCAAATTAAGGGAAAAGAACTTAATGCTCATATCAATAACAGCAGCATTTAGCTGTAGGTTATTTTGCCGAGAAATGGTATAAATAAGCTATCTGGAAATGAGAACTTTCAAAGACTATTAAGAATAGGCAAAGCAGTCTTGCCTCTACACAGAAATGGTTACTAATATTACTGTACACCAAGGAACTCTTCCTCTTTGCTCTTCATAGATTACTTTTTTTATGCTTTTGAATTAAAAGCATGCAATTTTCACCTCCCTAAGGTGAACTCTTTTTGCCCAATAGAGCTGGTTGAATGTTCTCAGATTCCTTGAAACACAATAAGCAACACATAAATGGAGAACATCAGGTTTCTGAAAAAAACCCTGACTTTAATGGTATATATATATATATATATATATATATATATATATATATATATATACTCCTGATTTTAGCTTGAGATATATATATATATATATATATATCTCAAGCTAAAATCAGGAGCAAAATTTAATAGTGTCAAAATTCAAGCAAAATTAGGGTGACTACTTCAAAAACTCCATCAGAAATCAATTATTAAATGCCTACTCTCTGTCAAGAGCTTTACTAAGTACTAGTGAAAAATTAATAATAGCCAGAATTTATAAAGCACTAAAAAGTTTGCAAATGAAACATCCCTGCCATGAAGGAGCTTATATATGACAAGATATATACCCACCCCTATTAAACAGAGATGCCTACAGAGAGAGACAGAGAGAAACAACAGGTAATTAAATCAGGGCACTAATAGAATCATAAAAGGCTTCATTTAAAATGCAGCTTCTTAAATTTTTTCCACACATGATTCCTTTTTTACCTAAGAAATGTTTACATAACCCTGGGAATATATTATCAAATATTTACTTATAATAGATCATAATCTCATAACTCCCATATTGTTATGAAAACCTATTTGTGGCTTCAACCCATAGTTTTAAGAAGTTCAATGCTTTGAACTTTAAGACACTAGATAAAAAAAAAAGAAGGAAAAAAAAACTAACAAGAGGCCAAGGGAAGATGGGAGAACACCTGAGGCACTGAGAGGGTCAAACTATGTGCAAAAGCATGAGAAATGCATGCTGGAATGACTTGTCTGAGGAAACAGTGAGATGATCATTTTGTACAGAACCATGGAACACATAAAGGGTTATGGCTAAGTGAGCTGGAAAGGTAGTTTTGAACCAGCTTTTACAGGTCCTTCAATGCCAAATAGAAGAGTTTATCCTTAATCCTAGAAGCAATTGTGTATCACTACAGTTTATTAAGCAACAGAATGATATGGTCAAACTCATGCTCTGGGAAATCCCTTTGGTGGCTATGTGGGGGCTGGCTGGGCTGGAGAAGTCAGACAGGTGAGCCAAGATGACTAAAGCAGGCCATGGATAAGGTTGGTCGCTACCTCTCTTGGCATTAGTGTTCTAGTCTAAAGAGTTGGGATCCCAAGAACTGCATCTCTACTTCCCTCAGAGGGTCATTGTAGGGAACAAAGGATGTAAGATATTCACAGTTCTCTATAGTCACAGAAAGCTATGTAAAAATGGTGCTGATATCATAGCACTAATGGCCTAATTCGATCATATATCTTTAGCCCTGATCAGCAACAATTACCATCTCTACATTGATGACTCTCAAATTTACCTATCCTGCCCCTGATTCACTGCAGACATCTCAAACTGGACATCCAGCAGACATCTAAAACTCAACATGTCCAAGATGAATCTTGTTATCTTCCTCCAAAAACAAGGGTGCCATCATCCTCCCAGTCAAGTGAGCTCCCAACCTAAAAGTCCTTCTCAGCTCCTCTCTCCCCCCAGAGCCAACTTCTTGCATCTCTTCAGCCCGTTGTCCCTTCTGGCCTGGCTGCCCTCCTGGAGCATGCCCTCATCACCCCACGCCCAGACACACTTCTTCTGGTGGTTCTCCCTTTGTCCTCATGCTGGCCCATTATCCAAGTGTGCTTCCTAACAAGCAAGTCTCCCCGTGTCACTCCTGTTCCAATCCCTCCTACACCATGCTGTCAAAAGTAATTTTCTTCGAGCCCAAATTTGCTCAGTCAAATTCAGTGGCTTCCTACTCTTTTGAGGTTAAAATATAAAATCCTCTCTGGTGTTTAAAACTCCACACAGCCTGGCCCCAACCCATCTTGTCGTCTTACTGGATACCAACCTCCTTCTTTGCAATTCAATCCACCAGATCTTGTCTCTAGCTATCACATATAAAAATGAACCTCTCATTCAATGTCTTTGAAGGGCGATCTCAGAATAAACTGACCAGTGATTGGACCTGGAAAATATTCCCTCCTCACCTCTGGCTCCTAAAGTTCCTTTTTGCCTCGTATAACATCTCCTGCTGAAACCTTTCCCCAAATGCCTTATGTTTGACTGCTTCATGTACATCTTTTTATTCCCTTTATATTTATGGTATCTCTCTAAGCTGCTTTTGCTGCCTCCTCCATTGGACTGTGAGCTCCAGGAAAGTAGGGATTGTTTCCTTCTCTATACTTATCCCCTCAATGCCTATCACAGGGCCTGCCATACAGTAGCTTCTTGGTAAATACACATTTATTGTGTATTCCCAGAGCTGTCTTTACAACTCTGAAAGGAGGTTAGGATATTTATTCTCCCTTTCTCAATATTTAGCAAGATCGATTGGATAAAATTAAAAAGTTTCTGCACAAACAAAACTAATGCAAACAAGATTAGAAGGGAAGTAACAAATTGGGAAAACATTTTTACAGTTAAAGGTTCTGATAAAGGCCTCATCTCCAAAATATACAGAGAATTGACTTTAATTTATAAGAAATCAAGCCATTCTCCAATTGATAAATGGTCAAAGGATATGAACAGACAATTTTCAAATGATGAAATTAAAACGATTTCCACTCATATGAAAGAGTGTTCCAAATCACTATTGATCAGAGAAATGCAAATTAAGACAACTCTGAGGTATCATTACACACCTGTCAGATTGGCTAAGATGACAGGAACAAATAACGATGAATGTTGGAGGGGCTGTGGGAAAACTGGGACACTGATGCATTGTTGGTGGAGTTGTGAAAGAATCCAACCATTCTGGAGAGCAATCTGGAATTATGCCCAAAAAGTTATCAAAATGTGCATACCCTTTGACCCAGCCATACTACTACTGGGCTTATACCCCAAGGAACTACTAGAGAAGGGAAAGGGTCCTGTATGTGCCAAAATGTTTGTGGCAGCCCTTTTCATAGTGGCTAGAAGCTGGAAGATGAATGGATGTCCATCAATTGGAGAATGGTTGGGTAAACTATGGTATATGAATGTTATGGAATATTATTGTTCTATAAGAAATGACCAACAGGAGAAATACAGAGAGGCTTGGAGAGACTTACATCAACTGATGCTGAGTGAAACGAGCAGAACCAGAAGATCATTATACACTTCAACAATGATACTGTACGAGGATGTATGCTGATGGAAGTGGATTTCTTCAACATAGAGAAGAACTAATCCAATTCCAATTGATTAATGATGGACAGAACCAGCTACATCCAGAAAAGGAACACTGGGAAATGAATGTAAACTGTTATTTTTACCTTCTGAATCCAATTCTTCCTGTGCAACAAAAAAAATTCGGTTCTACACACATATATTGTATCTAAATTATACTGTAATATATTTAACATATATAAGACTGCTTGCCATCTGGGGGAGGGGGTTGGGGGAGGAAGGGAAAAAATCTGAATAGAAGTAAGTGCAAGGGATAATGTTGTAAAAAATTACCCATACATATGTACTGTCAAAAAATGTTATAATTATAAAATAAAATAAAAAATTAAAAAAAAAAAAAAAAAAAAAAAAAAAAAAAAAAAAAAAAAAAAAAAGATCGATTGGATAGTATATCCATATGCAAATTATCCTGCCTATCATGCCAAGTGATATTACTAAAATGAAAGAAATGTTTACCTAATTTTGGAGAGATTTACTTTATTTTTTTTTTCTGTTGGAACATGAAATCAGAGAAAATCAGGTCATGCTTCAAACACATTTAACATCCTCAGCACTTCCAACTGCCTCATTTCTGTTATTTTTGCAACAAGAACCATTAAATACTAGTGTTCTTTCACAGAAGCACCAGAAGAAGGTGGCAGGTGCCAAGGGGGGAAAGAGCAGAATTGGCAAATATGGGAAAGAGTCAGGGGAACTGTTGTGAATCTCAGAAAGTCCCCTCCCTAGCAATCACAAGGCAGCTCCCCATTGATAAGGAGAGCTTATAATCATGAAAAACTTCCAACAGAGGTAATGCTGCAATATCTTTCACCTAAAAATATTGGCCCACAGGCCACAAGTCTGTTAATAATAATAAAAAGTAAGCATAACTCACATTATTATAGCACTTTATGATTATAAAACACCTTATAGTCCATCTTCATAACCCCAAGAAGATATCACATAAATATGAGAAATGCAGCAAGAAAATCATCTTGCAAAACTGAGAGTTTATATATGCACATGTGTACATATACACACATATATGTGTAGGTATGTATTATGTACATGTAAAGTTGTTATAATTCCCAACTTACAAATGAGACAAAATTTTAATTACAAAAAATATCTTTTTAGAAGATCAGAAAAGGTAAATGATTTTTCCCATAATACCATACAGTCAGGATTCAAATATAAATCTTAAAACTCACAGTCCACCTCACCATGCTGCTAATATAAGTACTGTCCATATTATTTTGCTTTTACCTGAAGTGTTTTTTCAAAAAGCACGAGTGTAAATATGGAAGTTAGCTAGCATTTTGTCATCTATCTGAAGGGCTCCAGGAATATTTCATCCTTTTTTGCCCAATAACTAAAATCATTTTATAACAATCATCAAAACTCTGTCAGGTGCTACAATCACTTACTGTTCTAATATATTTTATAACCGTGTTTCAAATCAAGAAAAAGAGATGCCCATAAAATAAATGGAATCCTGCTGGAAACAATGCTGTAATTTGAGCTTCTTGCATCTTGAAGAAGGTGAGAAATTCTTAATTAAAAAATCATACTCAAAGGAGGCCGTACCTACCAGTTGGTTTGTCAACCATCTTAACAGTGTAATAGAAGTCCAAAGCATTCTAGTCCTTCCCTTGTGATTTAAGTGCAACAAAAGTTCCAAAAGGAAAGGCCAATTTTAAATTACAATGCATTGATTGCTTCAAATTGAATGATTGAGCTCCATAAAGCAACCTCTTCACACCAATTATACATCAACTTGTGGAGAAGACTTTTTTTAATATTTCACAGTTAAATTCCCAATGATAATATATATACCTTCTACAACCAAGAAATGCTCCTGGGATATTAAAGAAACCAGGTACCTTAAGAACCCAGTTTCAGAAATTCTGAGCTAGAAAGCACATTAGAGGTCTTCTCATCCAGTGTCTCCATATTCAGACAAGATCACCTGGATTATTAGTGCTATTTAAGTACTGACCAAGACTAGAATTCAAGTCCATCAACTCCGAATTCTATCCTCTTCCTTCTGGGTCACTTTTGTGAAAAAGCCTTTCACCTCCCACCCAGCAATATAAGAGGTGAAATAAGGTCAAGCTGTCTCTGGAACCCAAGGGAAAAAATGGTTTCTCTTGGAAGCCTGTTTTCTAAGACTTATACCAAGACCTCAAACAAATGACTTTAGAGATATAAGGTCTGCAAAATGCAACAATGAGCAAAAAGTGTCCAGATGAAAGTAAAGATAGACCAGGAAATTGTCTTTTCTGGTGGAAAATGTCCAGATAGGACTGACTCATAACATAATGCTAAGATAAAATGAAAATCAGCTCTACAAAAAAAAGCATAATTGCACTAAATGTTCCAAAGGAAATTAATAAGTTGAATATGTAAGGCAGTGAGAATATGGAGAGAGTATGGAAGAAGCAACTTTAATTTTGAGCATTCATCAAGATGGAGAGAAAATGTAAAAATCTTCAAGTCCATCCAGTGATATGGCAAAAAAATTAAATATATATATATATATATATATATATATATATATATATATATATATATATATATATATATATATATATATATATATATGTCCAGAACCCTGACAATCCCCAAGAGTCCTAATCTCTCTCCACCCCATTTCATGGGAGAGAGATGTGAATGTGCGGCAGGGAAAAGTACCTCCTTGAAATGTCCAAACACCAGGTGTTCTGTTGGTGGAAGAGTCTTTGATTCAGGTTGAGAATGATGATCAAAAGAAGGAATGTAGCCAGAGGCAGAGAAATGGTCCTCCTCTTCTACCTCTCCTGGAAGCAGTAGCAGCTCTGCGGAATAAAAAATAGCTCACTTGACCCTTTTACCCAAGTACACACCTTCATTAAATTATCATCTATTATTTGACGTTCAAAACTAAACAACAAATAGCCACTATACACAAGCCCAGTTCAAAGAGCATGATTGAATTCTATTAAAAAGCTGAAGGTTCTGACCTCAAAGTCATTTTTACCAAAAAAGTAAGTTACAGTCTACAGATTTATTGAAAGGTGTGAAGTTACATTCTATTTAAAAGAAGGAAAGATTATCTAAGTAGTTTTGTTTTTAAATGATAGAATAGCTTATACTGCTTCCATTTATCAATGCTTGACACATATATAGTAAGTACTTAATAAATGCTTATTAATTGATTGTTTTTTCCAAATAGCACTACACCCTGGATCACTATATTCTCAAGGATATCCATGGCCACTCAAGAGAGATCAATCCAGCAATCCATATAGTTAAAAGGAAATTGAATACATGGATATTGCCATTGTGAAATTCAAGTTCAATAGGAGTCATTCAGGATGGGGAAAGAGACACACACAGACAAATATACATATCTACATATATTTTATAAATGTGAAATCAGTGTGAACATAAATATGAATATATGTGTATATATAATCATACATTCCTATATGTGTATATGTATTCATGTATATAATATCTTAGAAACATCCTGAGAATAGAGAACAAAATAGGCCCAGAATTGAGGAGGAAACAGAAACAATCCCTCCAGACTATAATATTGTCAGGGACCCTCAGTCACTACTTGATTAAAAAAAAAAAAGCACATCATTTTAACATATTTTCCCAGAGATAAATCATGCCTAGAAATCACCAAAACAAAAATCTCAAGATTCAAAATCTAAGATACCCAAAAGATAATGGAAAGATACATGCCAATGGTCATTTATGATTACAGAAAAAAGGAGAAATGGATCTCCTCTTCTACCTCTCTTGGATGCAGCAACAATTTTGTGGAATATGGATGAGTTCGCTTGACTTTTCACTAAATCACCTACTAGCCAATAATATTCAAAGCAAAGCACCAAGTAGACAATATACACACGCAAGAGGGCCCCCAAAAGACCCCAGTATAAATAAGGACCTGTATTGCTAGAAAAAGAATTGGGCCAGTTTTATAGCCAAAGCAGAGATTAATAAATGAACAGCACTGATGTGACCCACTGCCCCAATAGAAAGGTCTCTGGCACAGTGGATATACTTCCTAGGGAGGATGTTTGGCAGGCTGTGCACAAGAATCATATCCACAAAAGAGATGGATTATTTAAGCGATACATGAGAAAAAGGAAGCTTCCCACTTTTAGATGACACATCAACAGCTATATCACAGCTGAAATAGTTTAGTTTGGGGGTGGGTGAGGATTTTCCTATACTAGTATATACTATTTCCCCCATTTGCCCTCTAGTTCTACTCTTCCCACTCCCAAAGAGAGAGAGAGCCAAAGTAAGAGGAGAAGAGGGAGTATTGAATTCATCATGCAATAATCTGGCAATCTCTCAAAAAAAGATAACATTGGAAAAATCAGAAAGGCAGAAAGAAACTATTTTAACTTTCAGCAAAAAGAAAATTGTCATATTCAAAATGCATGGTCTAATTTTTAACTCTGGCAAACAACGGAAACCTGCTTTTAGCTTCTTCATCACAGTCTTCAGAATAAGCAACTGCTATTTGTTTTCCAATAGATCTAACAAAAGTAAATTCTTTCCTCTTATTTCTTTGTGCAGGACCAATAAAGCTGCTATAACAGGAAAAATGAATGTTTTAGAACGCTCTCAAAGGACCAGAGAATGTCGTAGTGGGATGTCAGGGGTCACAAGGTCTACCCCTTCCTGGGCAGGAACTGTCTCCACAACACTCTCAGCACCTTGCTATGCCACAATTGCTTCAAGACCTTTTATGACAGAAAACCCCAATCTAATTTTAAACAATGGTTTTTCCTCAAATCAAAAAAATAAAGCTGTCTTTCAGCAATTTCCATCCATTGTTCTTAGATCCTCCTCTCTGGGACTAAGGAAAGATGGTGAAAAACAAGAAATGGTTTTCTTCCTTGACTTGAGTTTCCTCTGGAAGTAGTCAGGTTCACAGGGCATATCCAATGATACATGGCTAGTAGGATGATGCTACAGGGCTAGAGGATGATCCTAATTAAGCCACTAATTAAGTTTTCAGAGGAGATGATTAATGAAGAGAAATGTCTTTGTTGCTGCCAATGGCAGCGTAAATAGGGAGATAACAAAGTACTGATATCAGAAAGCAGAGATTTATTGGAAATGCATCTTGCTTCCCACTACAGAGAGTAACTTTCCTAATTGTGCAATTACAAGTCCTCAGACTCCAGGACTGCAGGGAGAGCTGTGTGGGCCATAGTCAGGCTAACCTGCCTTCTTTAGGTGGGGCTCTGACAATGCTGATTGTCTTTCCTTTCTTTTTTTTTTTATTTTTAATGGTGGCTCAATGGAAGGCCATCAAAGTGAAATGAGCTGTCTCATTACCAAGATTAGTCCAGCAGCCTGTTTAAAGATTCTTTTTTGGGTACGAAGCAATATCTCTGAAGTTCCATGCAGCCCCGAAGAGTCAGATAGAGCTGTCCATCTATCCACATGCGCAGCTCCATATTAAACTTATATTAAGTCAAGGATTCTTAACCTTGGGACTATCATTTTTAATAAGTTTAATAAGTTGATAAATGTATTTCAAAATAATTAATTTCCTTTGTTATTAATCAAATAGATGACAGTTTCAACTATAAAGAACTTATGATGAAAAATGCTACAAATACCCAGAAGAAAAAAAGATGGTATCTGAAAACAGACTGAAATATACTTTTTTATTCCCTTATTTTTCTTAAGATTTTTGATTTACCGAGGAGTTTGGGGGAGGAAGTATCTATTCCTCTTATTTCTTTGTGCAGGACCAATAAAGCTGCTATAACAGGAAAAATGAATGTTTTAGAACGCTCTCAAAAGACCAGAGAATGTCATAGTGGGATGTCAGGGGTCACAAGGTCTACCCCTTCCTGGGCAGGAACTGTCTCCACAACACTCTCAGCACCTTGCTATGCCACAATTGCTTCAAGACCTTTTATGACAGAAAACCCCAATCTAATTTTAAACAATGGTTTTTCCTCAAATCAAAAAAATAAAGCTGTCTTTCAGCAATTTCCATCCATTGTTCTTAGATCCTCCTCTCTGGGACTAAGGAAAGATGGTGAAAAACATCTTTTACAACATGACTATTATGAAAATGTTTTGCATGTAAACCTATATGATTTATATACACATTTTGGATGTGTATCTGGAATGGCTTGCTTCTCAATAAGGGAGAAAGGATATGGAGAAAGGGAGAGAATTTGGAACTCAAAAGTTTTAAAAACAAATTTAAAAATTGTTTTTATATATAGCCAGGGGAAAGAAAATACTAAGTAAATAGTGCAAAACAACAATGAAATGTCAGTTTAAGATGCCAGCTTTTTATATTCTCAAATCATATATGTAGGATGTGAAGACCGAGTTAGCACCCTGGATACCTTAGAATCAGCCGGAGTCAGGATAAGCAAAAGTCCTTGGTCTTTATTCTTGGACTTTAGGGGTTAAAAGTCAGGGGAATCGACAAAGGAATCCCCACACCTTCTTTCTTTCTCTCCAACTCCTGCTTATCTTACTCCACCCCCTGATCCCCTCTCCCAATTTTTTGTCTACACCCATAGATGGAGCCAACACAGAATATTTGGGCAGGGCCTTTCTCCAAGTTAATAGAGTATTGTCCAAATGGTAATTAGCCTTAAGTTCTAGGACCTCAGCGCAACTCAGTTTCAGCCCTTTACAGTAAGATTCAAAAGCACTACCATACTGGGTGGCATGAAACCAACCAGGAACAACAGAATCCTAGCAAGGAGCTCTTCACTGTGGGACCTATTAAGAGAAACGGTTTTTTCAAGAAAAAGAGCAATGTGGTAGAGTAGAATGAACTACTGAGCATACAGTTAAGAGTACCCCAGGCCAACCCCAACTTTGCATCTAGCTGATAAGCACCCTCCTGGGTCACAGATGTATGAGTTAACTTTTCTGGGACTCAGTTTACTCATCTTTAATGGAGACCAGAATGGAATGCATCTCACAGGAGGAGATATGTGTGAAGTACTTAGCATAGTGCCTGACACAGAATAGGCTCTGTTCAAATTCTTAGCCCTTTTCATTCCCCTTCCCCAGATTGTACTGTTAAGAGATCTAGACTGAAAGTATCAAACATGTGGCCAAAGATTTATCTATCTGGTTTTAGTTTCACTCCTTGGTAAGTGTCTGAAGCAGGATAACTCAGGTCTTCCTGCCGTCACATTCATCACTCTGTGCATCTCAGGCCTCAAGTCCATCATTCTATTCATTGTCTACTTTTTCCAAAAAGGCAGTGAGTCAAGATGCTAAAGACCTGAGGAGCTGGGTGCAGTTGGCAGAGGCAAGCAGGGCAGGGCCTGGATGGGGATCAATCTGGCCTTCTAGACCTACTTCTGTGAAGATCACAGCTAGGCCCACCTTGCCAGGTCCAGCCAGAAATCCCAGTCATTTCCAGCCTGAGGTCACATTTTCCTCATAAATCTGCCCATGGTTCACACCATCTTTGTTGAACCCCTTCTGGATCAGTCTGCTTCATGGTGTCTTTCCCCTGCCCATCACCCACACTACATGGTGTCTCTCCTCACCCTCTTCACAAAATAAATAATAGTTTTTCCTTATAACTAAGTAAATGTTTTAAGGAGCTAAACTTCTCCTGCCAGCTCAGGGCATACTGAACCTCATGGGATATTCCCTTTCTCCTAAATAACTGTTGAATTCCATTAGGGCACTTGTCTTTTCCATCATTAATTATTAAAACCCCTTTCTTGCTAAGAATATGCTCTCCCAATTTTATTTCATATTTAACATTTCTGGTGTCTATTGTATCTCATCATTTTGTCTATAACCTCTTCTCCTAAATAAACCCATCTTTTGCCAAAGAGAATGACCACTGTGACTTTTTCACATGACAGAACCCCAATATTTGGTGTGTACATCAATCCCCACATTTAGTATTGAACCCCAAATACATCATTTGGAACTAGAAATTGTTTTCCTAAATCACAGAGGGTTTGACAAATTTCAATTGCTTTGAAGTAAAAAGAACTCAACTACAGAGAGGCCCATTACTGTATAAAGTTGCTGTTGCTACCTTTTTATAAATCATAAATTCTGAAACAAATAAATTTTATTTTTAATGTATTTATTTATGACTTATGACTGCAACTACTTGCAAAAAGGATCTGAGGCAGTATATAAAATGAAAAAACATAGAAAAAAAGGACAAATTTTCATTTAGAATAATCACTCTATTAATTTGAAAAGATCCCTTCCTGCTTTCCTCTCCCCTCTCACTCAACAAAATGTGGCCAATAGCTATCTCTGAGTATGTTGTATCTAACCTTTTCTTTTTGCCTACATTTTTCTTCCTGAGTTTAAAGAAAAGGAAAAGAAAGAAATGGACGTGGATGACGTTAAAACCATTTTTGAACAAAATCAGTGTCTCTAATATGTGTGGACCAAGCCTGTCCCAGATGATGAAAAGTGTGCATTTGGATTCAGACTGTGCCAAGGAGATTCATTATAGAATTATGGGCAAATCATCAATTCTTTCTATTTCCTTATCTCCCAAAGTGTGGTTGGGGAAAATCTCTTCTCAAATGATTAATGAATGGCTACTTAGGGATTCCAGAAAATACAATGATAGATGTGATGCTCTTTTGAAGCTTATCCTCTATTTGGATGTTACATACAATTCATTTTATTACCCAATTTGTATCAAACAATGTCTAGAAACCCCATTGACATTTCACCTTTTTAGGTCTTTAAAATTTATTATAAGGAAAGGATTTTTTTTCCTAATGTTTTCAATTTTATAATGGAGATGAAGTAATTGAACCATTCTTTAAACAATGAAAAAAAACAGATTTACAATTCAACACACATTTATTAAGTGCCTACTGCAAGCAAGGAAGTCTATATATGAAAACTAGTTGATTGTTGTCATTTGTTTTGGAAGAGGATCAAATTGACATTGCTATGTTACAGTTGAGTTACAGCAAGGAAGCCTATGTGGGAAATTAGGAATATAAAAACCAAAGGAAACAATGATCCCTCAAAAAGCTTATATTCTGCAGATTTTGTAAACGTGTAGCCACTTTTTGCACAAGACAGATAAAAGGTAAGAATGTCATGAATACCGCAAGCTCCCTTGAGTTGTACGTAGAAGCTAATAAGCAAAAGAAAAGCCATTCCTCAGCTTTGGCATCTCTGGCAATTGTTGGACATGAAAAGATAATTGGGTTGGGGACATCATCAAACACGGATGACACTATGGCTACTAGGATCAAGTCATGCTATGTTCCCGTCACAGAAAGTGCCCGATTCAGGCTTCCTGCCCATTCTGGTCTGGCGTGGGCACCCACAAGTGATATGCTCCCCATGGACAGCTGATTTCTTCAAATTAGCATAATGTGAGGGAGTGGGGCTCAAAGGAACACTCAGTTCGTCCCAGTCACAAGACCATCTGGGCTGTCCCAGAAAGGAAACAAAAACAGAGATGAACAGAAGAGATTGTCTTCCCTTAAATGGTTTCAGTAAAATACTAGCACTGCAAATAAGGACTTTGCTGGATACTGGAAGTCCAATTGTCTGGGGCATGGGTTGCCATTCTATAATCCCCTGATACTATCAGGTTAACTAGTTGGCCTTGAAACCAAAAGAGAAAAAGCAGCTCAAACAACGTCCAAACCAAGGCAGGACAAGGACTCTGGCCCTGATGCTCTACCTGCAGCATAGCTTCAGGTGACTGACTGTGCAGTGACTCTGCCCTGAGGTGGTATGTGTTCAAGCTCCCTCTCAACCAGAGAAATCCGAAAGACAAATCGAACGTGAAAAGAGAATCATGAGCCTGAATGTGGAAAATATTTTATGACTGGAAAAAAGTAAGGGTGGAAAAACAATCTTCAAGCCACTTCTTTGTCACCTCAGGCAAAACTGTTGCTTAAATAATAACAACAGAATCTAATCAGCCAGCCTTCCAGCTGCCAAAATTATTCAGTCAGTTGCCTATTTAAAATGTCCCCATCTGAAATAAAAATCTGCCTTCTGCTTAAATTTCTGAAGGCTACAAATGAGGTTCAAACCACAATTCCCCTAGGTATGGGTTATTTATTTTTTCCCAAATGACTGAAATTGTACATTAAGGGAAACACCCAAGCCCCACTGGTCTTTTTAATCATTGTAACAGTTCGGCAGCATCTCCTTCACTTTTCAAAAGGTTTTTTTCCAATATTATTCCCTCAGGGTGGGAAGATTGTGACTCACTTATTCCAAGCAGTTGAGACTCGGGTCAAACCCAATTTTTTTTTTTTTGCCCCACAATTGCAGCAGAGCCTCTTGGCTACTTTCAAGAAGGACTGCAGGTAGAGGTCTTTTTAGGAAAAATCAAGAATGAATAGACTACGAGAAAAGCTGATGAAAGAAAAGAACTCCTAAATATGTTGAGGCAACTTGGGAAAAAAAAGGTAAAAAAATAAAACCACTATTTAGAATGATAATAACAAAAAATAATAGCTAGCCATTAACTAGAACATTCAGGTGTGCAAAGCACCTTATAAATCCGATCTCATTTGATCCTCACAACAATCCTGAGAAGTGATATTTTCATTCCCATTTTACGGCTGAGGAAACTGAGATAGTGGTAAAGGGATAACAGGATACGTCTATGGCCAAATTCAAAGTGAGACCTTCTTGATTCCTGGCCCTGTGCTCTGTACATTGTGGCACCTTCTAGCTATTTTGTATCTAGGCGATATAACCTAAATCAAATAATAATGTCATATTAATGCATATAAAACTCTTATCAACACCAATCAATAATGATACTCTCAATCCTGGCAGGAAATAAAAACTGGAAAGTCTCTCACACTGATATCCTCATTAATGTGCCCCTCAAAAAGTTAAATTTTATATAATAGTGATAATAACATATTTATGGAGTACTTACTACAACATATAGTATTTCATTTGATTGTTACCTCACATCCACTTTGAATTAGATATTCTAAGTTTATAGTTCCCATTTTACAATTGAGTAAACTGAAACTCAAAATCTCAGCAATAATATTTCTTTTTATTTCTGAGTTAACCAGGTTAAGAGACTAACTAGAAATCATGAAAAATTTGCATATGCAATCAAGTGCTTAGGAAACAGGAGCTTTTTCAGAATGTCAATATTTTGAAACTGTCATGGGGGTAGCTTTTCTCAAAAGGTATTAAGATCTTCAGGGAAACATGGTTGTCTAGCATAATCCTTAAGGCCTAGTAAATCCCTGATAAGAGGGAAGACATTCATCCTGGATCCTGAATTAGAACCCTGATTACTCAAAGTGGTTTTACTAGTACAAAGTTTATTATCTCTATGGAAAGCTGAGAGAAGATGCTTTGCTTCAAAATAAAAGGCTACTAGCTGTGCCAGATCTAAAACTATATAAGCAAAGTTCATCAAAATCATTTGATGCTGGCTAAGAAATAGAGTAGCCAATCAGTGGAATAGGTTAGGTTCACAAGATACAATAGTCAATGACTATAGTAACCTAGTGTTTGACAAACCCAAAGGCCCTAGCTTTGGGGATAAAAACGTATTATGTGACAAAAACTGCTGGGAAAATTGGAAATTAATATGGAAGAAACTAGGCATTGACCCATACCTAGCACTGTATATCAAGATAAGATCAGAATGGGTTGATGACCTAGACACAAAGAGTGATATTATAAGCAAATTAAAAGAACCTTATCTGTGGAGAAGGAAAGAACTTGTGGCCAAGAAGAACTGATTTTGATTACATTTAAGTTAAAAAGTTTTTGCACAAGCAAAACTAATGCAAACAAGATTAGAAGGGAAGCAATAAACTGGGGGAAAATTTTTATATCCAAGGATCTGATAAAGGCCTCACATTTAGAATAGAGAATAGACTCAAATTTATAAAAATTCAAGCCATTCTCTAATTGATAAATGGTCAAAGGATGGGAACAGACAATTTTCAGATGAAGAAATTGAAAACATTTCTAGTTATATGAAAAAGGTGCTTTAAATCACTATTGATCGGAGGAATGCAAATTAAAACAACTCTGAGATACCATTACACACCTCTCAGATTGGCTACAGTGACAGGAAAAGATAATGAAGAATATTGGAGGGGATGTAGGAAAACTGAGACACTAATATATTGTTGGAGGAATTGTGAATTGATCCAACCATTCTGGAGAATAATTTGGAATTATGCCCAAAGGGATGTGAAACTGTGCATACCCTTTGATCCAGCAGTGTTACTACTGAGCTTGTATCCCAAAGAAATTTTAAAGGAAGGAAAGGGACTTATGTGTGCAAAAATGTTTATAGAAGCCCTTTTTGTAGTGGCAAGAAGCTGGAAACTTTGTGGATGCCCATCAGTTGGAAAATGGCTGAATAATTTATGGTATATAAATTTAAGGAATAATATTATTTTATAAGAAATGATCAGCAGGATGATTTCAGAGAGGACTGCAGAGACTTACAGGAACTGATGCTAAGTGAAATGAGCAGAACCAAAAGCTCATTGTATACAGCAACAACAAAATTATACAAAGATCAATTCTGATGGACATGGCTCTTTCCAGTAATGAGATGATTGAGGCTAGTTCCAATGATTTTGCGATGAAGAAAGCCATCTGCACCCAGAGAGGATTGTGGGAACTGAGTGTGAATCACAATATAACATTCTCACTCTTTTTGTTGTCTGCTTTCATTTTGATTTCTTTCTCATTTTTTTTTTCCTTTTTGATCAGATTTTTCTTATGCAGCAAGATAATTGTATAACTATGTATACATATATTGGATCTAACATATATTTTAACATGTTTAACATATATTGGATTACTTGCCCTCTAAGGGAGGGAGTGGGAGGAAAGGAGGGAAAAATTTGGAACACAAGGTTTTAGGATCAGTGTTGAAAAATTACCCATGTATATATTTTGAAAATAAAAAGCTGTAATAAAAAATAAAAAATGAACATAAAAAAATGTATACTTAAAAAAAAGAAAAAAGAAAAAAGCCACTTTGAGATCTGTTAGTTTTTGAGAAAAATACAAGAAAAAAATCATACCTGGAACCGACTTGGGGTCAATTTCTTCATCCATGTCAAAATCTTCCAAATCTAGGAAATTGTCTACCTGGAGGGAAAAAAGTCAAACCTATCTTTAGCTATATAAATTGTCCAAGAAGAGAGAAAGAGAGAGAGAGAGAGAGAGAGAGAGAGAGAGAGAGAGAGAGAGAGACAGAGAGACAGAGACAGAGACAGAGACAGAGACAGAGACAGAGACATAAAGAGAGATAGACTGAATGGGAAAAGGAGAGAGGGATGGAAGAGACAGAGATCCAGAAAGACAGAGACAGTGTTTACTGTAGACAAGAATAAGGAAATCCAGCTCAACAAGTTTAAGAATTGGGTAACAATGCACTTTTCTCCTCAGATTTTGGGGCAAAGCTGGAAGTCTTCGCATCCATTATGCCCCTCCCATTGATGCCCAATACAATCTCTGAAGCTATAGGATAGCAGAGGCTAAAACATCCCTTGCTGGCTCCCCTAAGGACTCCCAGACTATCTCTAGTTGGCCCCTGAAACCTCTTCAACCTGGCCATTCACTGCAGCCCTGCAGCTTCTCCTTCTGGTCTCATTCCTCCCAGAAATTCTGTTTCAAAGACAATGGCTGGGGAGCCCAATGGCCATCCCTCTGCAGGCCTTCTCTCCCTTCCTCATCCCTCTCAATTCCCTCCGATGTGCTCTCTTCCCCCATTACAAGCTTGTCTTTGCTTTAGCACAGTACATGGCATGTGTCAGGTGCTTAATAAGTGCTTGCTGACTTGGTGACTTGACAAATAAAACCTTCAGGTTATCTGCACTGAAGAGAAAAATGTCACTCCTTTGGAAGGGGACACGTTGCCTGAATCTGCCCCTGTTCTGCCATTGCCATGAGGCCATGCATGGGAGATTCCCTCTGAGATGTCTTTCAGCTCCATAGCTAGGATCATCTAGTGTCATCTGTACTTTGGTAGAGGCTCCATGGAATAGAAGACCCAGTGCTGGGACCGGAATCAGGAATCCCATCCTTGATGAGGCACCCTGGAAGGCAGGAGCTACCCTAAACCTCCCTGTGGTCCCCTGTTAAATAGGGACAATCACAGCGTCGATGGACATGATGGCATGAAGCCAAGTGCTCTGGGCCCCTTCCAAGCATCTTCTAAATAGGAATTCTTGTTCTTCTATCTAGGTTCCGTCTGGCTCTGTGGGAACTGGTCTAATAATTAGAAATCTCTGTGCTGGGGGAAGGGCACCCAGAGCTGAAACTTTGGTGCTGCTGAACCAACAGCCAACTTTGCAGACTGAAAGGGCAGTAGGGGTGGGGTCAGGGGCCCCAAAGAGCACAGTTCTATGTGTTGGTAAGTTTTAAAGCATCTGCCAAAGGCCCTCTCCAAAGCCCCACAGTGTTCTCCCTGAGTACTTCGAGAAGGAAAGTTAGATAATGATGGCCAACATCTACAGAGCACCTTAGGGTTTATAAAACCCACTTCATAAGTTATCTTCTTTGGTTCTCACAATGACCCTGGGAGGTAGGTGCTGTTTATTATTATCCCCATTTTATGGATCAGGAAACTGAGACTAAGAAAGGGGACAAGATTTGCCAAGGGGTCATACAGCTAAATAATCATCTGAGGCAAGAGATCTGCAAAACAAAACATCCTGCTTCAGGAACATAACACGAAGGAGGAGGAGGGCAAAATTAAAAAAAAAATCCACGTGTTCTCTCACACAAATACAACTGAAAATGCCTTTAAAGTAAAATGCAGAACAAGTGACCTTTACAGACATAATGGCAGCACATCACTGCAAAAGAAATATTGCAGGTGAAATATTACCTCTCACAATACACAGACAAATGAGAACATTTCAGACCCAGGCTAATTCATTTCAGGGGAACACACCAGAGGGTGTAAATGATCAAATGATTTCACCACCCGCAAGCGTAAGACCTATAGGAGTAAAGGCAAAACCCACCTCAATACTGTCTTGAGTAACAGCTTCTACATGACAAAGTGCTTTAAAATGGCAGTTACGACCTCACAAATAGTATTAGGCTTTTTAAAAATACATAGCACAGCTTCTTTTTCATCAGTCTGCTATTTCCCAGACAACAATAAGAGGTTACTTCAAAATCCTGAAAGTAACTGAAGTTACTTTTTTTTTTTTCTTTCCACGCTTAACTGTAGTCATTTGTTGGCATTCAAAAGGCGTCCCCCTCCATTGATTTTCAATGTAAATGCTTTTGGGGAATAGTTTCAGCATTTATTGGGTTTCTGCATTTCTCCCTCAGTATATTATATGAGGAACAAGAGTCACTTTTCCCTATCAAAAATAATTCTTCTATCTGCCAAGCATCTTGACGGATCCTCAACTCAACCCAATCTCAAAATGAAATGCTCTCACTGTTCAGTGATTATACTCATATCTGACTCTTTATGACTCTATTTGGGGTTTTGTTTGCAGAGACACTAGATTTGCCAAGGGTCTGCCATCTCCTTCTACTGCTCATTTTACAGATGAAAAATTGAGGCAAATTATGTGACTTGCTCAGGGTCACACAGCTAGGAAATATCTGAGGCTGGATTTAAACTTAGGCCTTCTGATTCTAGGGCTAGGTCTCTATCCACTGGGCCACCGAGTTGCCCAAATAAGATGAAGATCATTAAAGCAAAAAAAGATGAAAGCTACATACACCCCTGAGTGTGCCTGAGATTAAGCAAGGAAAATCTGTTATATGATGGCAAAAAAAAAAAAATAATTAAAAAAAATTATTCCTCACCTTCACCTTTCCTGCCCGATCTAGGTCACCTTCAGTGGAATTGCCAACTATCTTGCCTTCATCAATCATTATCTGTAAAAACAGGAAGAATAGAAAGATGGGAAATGAAATCGCATTAAGCCTAATGTGGATTATACACACTTCTCCCCAAAGCTCTGGCCAGCCTTCCCTTCTCCTCCCTGTTAATTAGATGAGCATGAGGGGCCCACTCCACTCAATGGCAGCAAAATCTATAGGAACTGGCTTCCTGAGGTCTGGCCACTATTTCTGTCCCCCCAACTCATCCATGGCAGAAGCAGGCCTCAGTTACTCCAACTCAGTTTCTCTTGTATACAATGGGAATAACACAAGGAATGCTGAAAGGACAAATGATGGTGTTAGTGCAGAGAATACAGCCTCTTAGGGCTCTCTGGGGAAAGCCCAAAGTCCTTCCAAATGCCCCCAAGGGCCTAATGCAGAAATCCAAGAGGCTCTCACAAGCCAAGGGCATGCCATGAGAAATCTGCACCTGTTCTTTCTTCTTCCTCTCCCTACCTCTACTTGTTATTGGAGGTAGGGAAGCTAGGACAATAAATACTGCTTCATTTAAAAAGGCAAGAAAGAAAAGAACTCTGCACTCCCATACCTCCACTCCATCTCCCAAAAAGCCTATAATCTTAAATCCTGTGAGTTCTTCTCTGGCCTAGGTTCTGGTGCTAAATAATTATAAAGGGCACTGTTGTTATTTAAAAAACAGATCTTTTTCACATACAACCTTCTTTTCTGACCCTTTGCAAAACTTCTCTGTGGTCACACAGAGTGGTTTCTCTGTGTAATCCAGGGCACCGGTGTCCAAAAATGAAAAAGACAAAAAAGAAAGCTAATGCACTGAAAGAAACAAGCCTTTCAAAGAACTGGAAATTGGGGAGATGCCCATCCGGTGGGAAATAGCTGAATAAATTATGGTATGTGATTATGATGGAAGATTATTATTCTACGGAAAATGATGAGCAGGATGCTCTCAGAAAAACCTGCAGAGAACTCCATGAACTCAAGCAAAGTGAAATGGACTGTGTATAAAGAGATAACATTGTTCGGCTGATAAAGTTATGAATGACTTTTGCTATTCTAAGCAGTACAATGATCCAAGATTAATCTGAAGGATAAAAAAAAAATGCTATCCATATCCAGAGAAAGAACTAATTGTGTCTAAATACAGACTGAAGCAAATTTTCAAATTTTATTTTCTTGAGGGTTTTTTTTTTGGGGGGGGGGAGATCTATGTTTTCTTTTGCAACATGACTTTATACAAAAGCTCTACATAACTTCTGTGCCTTGTCAATAGAGCTGGGGGAGAGGAAGGGAGAGAATCTGGAACTTAAAAGTTTTAAAAACAAATGTTTTACATGTAAGTAGAGAAAATAAGATTATTACAGAAAAAAGAAAAAAAAAGAAAACCGCCTTCTTGGCATTGAGAGCCAAGAATGAAATTCACAAAACTATGAAGAATATGACTTTGGTTGTCCAATCTGGAAATAGTAAAAATTCAGGTTGTCCTTTGAAATGGATGGTTTTAAGACCATAAAAATGATTTTTTTCCCTATTCCAGGTCACTAACACAGTAGAACGTATTACTCTAAGTAGACATACAAGTACATATTAATAAATGGATTCAAGAGAAAATCCTGTGTGGGGCAGCCCTCATAGGCTTTGGAGGAAGTGTAGAGGATATCTATAACCCCTGGAGATCAATACCTTAGAGCAGAATAAGAACCTCTTTATTACTGCCATGGTCCCCTAGCTAGTGAGATCTAGGTACCTTTTTTTCAGAATAATGCTTTCAAATGCATAAAATACATTGCATGGGTTTACTAAGGAAGTCAATTACATTGAAATATTTTTTTTTAAGAAACAAATTCAGGGTCTTGAGGTTAAGAACTTTAGCTTTATAAGGCAACCTATGAGAGTAGGACATTTTACAATCTCAATTAATGGATCAAAGAGGCCTTTATTAAGCACCTGGGATGAGCCAGGAGTCAAGTGAACCAGGCTTCAAGAATACAAAGACATGGATGACACAGTCTGGGGAGTCAGATCCAAAGGTAAAACCACATATACCTAATTCACCCAAGAAAAAGATGGGGAGAGGCAGAAGTAGAAGAAATAGGAAAGACTTTCTGGAGAAGATGGCAGGGAGTGAAGCTTTTAAAGGGAGCTGGGGCCTCCAAGAGGGCCAGTGCCGAGTCCTGGTGACCCAGCTGGAGGGTGGGGTGGAAGGTACACACCCGACAGAAAGGACTCTGCACTGGAGTCACATGTCCATTAGGATGCTCACTGACCATGTGGCCAGAAGTAGGCCCCAGTTCCCTCCCAGGCCTGACCAGATCGGGACTATCCTGACTCCCTGTGCCTCCCAGTTCCTATCTGGGCTCCTCTTGCTGGTCCTCCCCTGACCACAGCGGATACCATGACTTGCTGGGCCACACACATATAGACACAGGGTTTCTGACCAGACTGACCTGTGACCAAGTACAGGTCTAACTTCTTTTTGACAGAGAAGAAAACTGGAGCTCGGGGCCAATTTCTGGCTCTGCATCCCCAGATCAGTGAAAGTGCCTGAAATCCTACCTGCTCTTCCTCTGGAGACCTGGCCAGAGAAGGCACAGAAGGCTGTTCATTGTCAACGGACTGAGGCTGATTATTCAAGTACTGGGCAACGCTGTTTTCTGTAGCATCTGGGCCAGGTGTTCGCTCCTTAGTGTCTTGATCATCTGGAAGAATAAATGATCTTCCATTAGAAAATCTCTCTAAGCCCATACACAAGCAATCCTTTCATGATGCAGACCTTCTGATAAGCATACCACTTATGGTGTGACTCCTTACTAAATAGGTAATGAAGTAGTAGCATGTGAAGAGATCAAATCACAAGGAAACAACAAAACTTAGGCTCCCACCCTAGGATAAGAAAGCAGAAAGCCCAGTCCGTTCTTGTAAACAAGACCTCCTTGCAGATGTGACAGATAGTTTTAGGACGTCCAAGCAGAATGACTCGTCAGCTTCCCTTACAGCAAGCTCATGCTTACAGGCCTCGACAGAAACAAATGTGTACCCACCCTGGATTCTCTTCTCCAGATGTCAATGACATATTTCTACTCATTGAAAGAAAATCTCTGATGAAGAGATCACAGAGTCATTGAATAATTAAAATACAAATCCACTGTAGAAGTAGAAATCAAAATTAATAGCTGCCAGAAAAAAATAACATCACAATCCAAAGGTTGCCAACCAGTGGGATGTCGTTCTCTAGAAATGTGGAAAAAAACTCCCAACTCTTAACAAATATCACTGATAACAAGTTTTCTAACAGAAATTTAAAGGGACACCACCATTTGTCACATTAGTCATAGTTGGCAACAAGAACCTATTTTTTTTTAAATATGGGCCCTAATTGACTTTACATGAGCCCTGGAGGAATAGTATTATCTCTATCTATATCATTCTACTTTTCATACATGTACTGCCAAAGAGAGTATAACACAAACATTTAATATCTTACAACACAACTGAAACTGGAATTCTGATTTAAAGAATCCAATTACCTAATGAAGTGACCACAGATCTTAACGTGAATTAATTCATTCCCAAATCGGACTTTTCAAGCAATTTCTGGTGTAAAGAAAGATTAGAAATGCTAAAATAAAGAGCATGTATTTTCTCAAAACAGAATGCAACACTCATCCAGCACCTGAACTATAACAAAACAAATAATTAAGAAAAGAATAATAACAGAATAGAGACCTGTCTCGGAGCTCTTTCATCAAGATTTCATAAGATAAGAATAATGAGATGACAGTTAACAGGGTGGAAAGGAAATAGAGAACCTGAGTCCAAACATAGGATCTACACTCATTACTGGGGTGACTTGGACCAAGCTCCTTTAGCAATCCTCATTTGTAAAGTGAAGTAGCTGCACTAAAGAATCTCTATCTACATCATTCTCAATAGTTCACATTTACCAAAAAAAAATTAAAATTTACAAAATACTTTCTTCCCAAATAGCTAATTACACATAATGAAAATATGCTATCCCCATTCTACAGATTAGGGGTGTTGAGGAAGCATAATGAAATGGATAATTAAGACATCTCAGAAGTAGAAATGAAAGCATTTGGGGACTGACTCAATATGGAAGGTGAAGAAAAGGAAGGAGGCAATGATTTTTTTTCCTGTTAAATTCATTTTTTTTCTTACACCTCTCATCATAAAGAAAACCTCTAAGGTTTACAATTCCTTCATTTCAAGGACCTATATCCAGCTGGTGGATATAACTTTTATTTTAACATCAAAAATGTGATACAACTTAACAACCCATTGTTTGTACATTCAAAAAAGTAAATTCCCCTTTTTGTCCCATTCCTAAAAGCACCATGATTAGAAGTGCACCAGTCTGGTAGCTCTTCTCATTTTTCATGATGTTCTATCTTTCCCGAGGACATGTTCTGAAGATAATGAGCTAGTATTTTATAAGGTATTTTGGGATTTAAGGGTGAGAAGGTTTAAAGATATGAAAAATTATTAATTGGTAAAAATTCACTTACAAACAGCAAAATCTCAAATAGGGAATTTGGGGAAACTCACTGCTGCTAAAATCAGCTTGAGTATCTGTTACTAAAAAACACCTAGAAATGTCATATGGAGGCTTCTAATGCACTTACTCAGTGTTTCCAATGGATTCCTTACAATTACAAGAGAAATCATCATCTTGGGCCTTCCCAACTACTGAGGCTCACAGTCCTTCCCAATCAAACTTTCCATTGACCCTCAACAAACACTAGGTCACATTTCCACCAGCCTATGTGTTGAATTCAAAAGGAATTGTATCTGTGCCTGCCTCGTCTTAATGCAAGAAATATCACAGACTTGAAATTTCACCAATCTGGAATTATAATTGAGTCTTTTCCTAAAAGTCACCATGTATTATTTAGAAGTGGATGTGTTTCAGACCTTCTTCTTTATACCTTATTTCTAGCACAAATAATCAACATAAATGTGTTGCTGGAAGCTCTGTTATGGACCCTCTTCATTGAACTCTCTTGGTAATCCTGTCTATTGCCATGAAGTAGAGGGATAGAGGGATGGGCCTGAAGTAAAGAAAACTAAAATCCAGTCTCATTCATATTGCCAGTTGAATGACCCTGGACAAGTTATTTCACTCTGTTTGCCTCAGTTTCCTCACCTGCAAAATGAGCTGGAGAAGGAAATGGCAAACCATCCCAGTATCTTTGTCAAGAAAATCCTACGAGGTCACAAAATCAGAGATGACTGAAAAATGACTGAACAATAAAAGCATCTCTTCTAAGTTTCACCTCTAAGTGTCCACTAGACATGGCTCCTTCACCTGGAGCTCTCCTCAGCTTCTCAAATCCATCCTGAGGTGAATGGGAGGATCTGGAGTCAAACCCCCCTGAGGGCCAGCACCAAACTTCTCCAAGCTTTTGCTGCCTAATCTGAAGAATGAATGGATCAGAGACAGAATCCAACCCTCCTGTTGCACATGAGAACAAGGAAGAATCCAAGAGTCTAAATGACTTGCCCAGGTTCACAATCCTGGTAAGTGCCTCAGGCAGGATTCGAACTCTACTCTTCCTGATTCCAAATCCTGCTGTCTCCTCATTGTTCCATCAGCCTCCTGGGTGACTGGACTGGAAGGTTTTTGAGGTCTCTTCCAGCTCTAAATCTGGAATCTCATGTCCCAGTGTCTAAAATTAAACTAATGTACACACACACACACACACACACACAGAAAGAGAGAGAAAGAAAGAGAGAGAGAGAGAGAAAGAGAGAGAGAGAGAGAGAGAGAGAGAGAGAGAGAGAGAGAGAGAGAGAGAGACATACACACTGCCCCAAACCCAGCTCCCTGAAAACTTTCCTCTTTCTTTGGACCTCTCTGCAAGCCCAAGGCCATTCTTGCCTCTTTGCACTCCCTCTTCCCCCACAGCTGTCAATTCCACATATATCCAGCTGTTGTCCTCTGCTGTCTTCTCTCCACTGGGCCCTCATTATCTCCTGGCTGGACTATTTTAAGATTCCTGGTGAGTCATTTCCTGATGTCCTTCACTCAATCCTCTAGCCAGCTATCAAAATAAACTTCCTACTAAGACTGCTCTGACCATTAGTTCTGTTCTCCCTGCTCCAAAGCCTCTAAAAGTTCCCAACATTAAAGGTTCTCTCATCCCCGGCCTTCCTCGAAGCCTTCAATACCCTTCTTCACAGCCTCTCCCTTCCATACAAACAAACCAGAGTGTGGGCTGCTCCCAAACTCAGCACTCTTACCTTCCCCCTCCATGGATTTGAGACTTTTCCCAAGCCTTGCTCATTTCCCACACTCAAAATTGTGACCTTCCTTCAAGGCTCAGCTCAGGTGCTCCTTCCTACACAAAGTGCCTAATCAGGAATGATGGTGATCTACATCCAAGAACTAACCAAGGACATGTTATATCCCCCCAATATAATGTAAACTATGTCATTAGTTTGATTAGCTATAGTATTGGAAACTGGCTAGGGGCAGGGAAATCTTGGGTGAGGAATTTCTACTTTCAATGCAATTTACACATTTTCTTCAATTTAAGAGTCATGGGGAGCCACCTAAGATTACTGAGGGCCACACCTATTTACCTTAGCACTGAAAAGTTGTGATTCAACCAGTCATATAATTAGAATATATCTGAGGTAATATTAGAACACAAAAAAGAAATTAATTTAAATCTCTCTGTCTCTCTGTCTCTCTCTCTGTGTCTCTGTGTCTCTGTGTCTCTGTCTCTCTCTCTCTCTCTCTCTCTCTCTGTCTCTCTCTCTCTCTCTCTCTCTCTCTCTCTCTCTCTCTCTCTCTCTCTCTCTCTTTCCTCCCTTCCTCTTTCCCTCTCTTTCCCTCATTTCTTCCCTCTCCCTCTCTAGTTAATTATGGACTTCTAAACTTTGGACAGATATAAAGGGAAAACTTTAGAAGACAACCTTCAACCTTCAAATTCAGAGTTCTCTTTAGAGTAGCTTTTCTTTACTTATTATATATATATATATATATATATATATATATATATATATATAGAGAGAGAGAGAGAGAGAGAGAGAGAGAGAGAGAGAGAGAGAGAGAGAGAGAGAGAGAGAGAGAGAGAGAGAAAATTAACCTCTGGCAGACCAAAAAGAGAGAAAAACATTATCTTTTTCATCATGACAATGTTGAAAATGGCAGACTTGGGCAATTTGGTAGAACTCCAGGTGGCCCAAAACGACATTTTGGTAGCCAGACACTTTCCACAGCTATATAAATGCAAGCAATCTAAATTTGCTACATAAGTGTTCCTCTCATCCTCTTTCTGTTTCTATTTTTCATCAGAGTCCTTTCCTACTCTTTCATCTCATGCCTAATGTTTCTTGCTTTGAAATAAGTGTCAGACATAATATACTTTATAAATCTAACAGCAATATTTCAGAGCACAAGAAGGTTATTGAGAGCTGAAAGAGCTTTTCTTTGGGCATTTCTGAGTCAAAACTTCAATACAGATGAAACAAAAGTTTTTCTAAAGGTTTTAAAAGGTTTTATTATTCTGCAGCAATGGAATTTCAATTTCCTTTTGATACCAAACAGGCAAGCTTCCAATAGATCGCCCTTCCAAGACCACCACTGCAACCAGTATCTAATTTCAGATCTAAGAAAAAGGTTACTTTCCTTGAAAAGGTTGAAGCTATTGATTCCTTGAAAAATTAGATACTAACCATAGCCTGATGATATATTTTCCAGAAAGCAGTGATATTTCTGAGAGAAGTGGAGCAAAATTCCTTGATTTTCATAGGAAAGTCTTTCAACCCTAATAGATTGAAAATAGATTGAAACCAGACAGCTTTCAATATGGATGGACAGGCCACTGGCAATCAAAGCTCAGCTTTCACAGATAGAGACAACCACCCTTTCGGTGTGACCGGACCCTATCAAAAACTTTGGCACAATTGCCCAGTGCTATGTCACTATCATGTATTTCAAAAACATCTTCTCAGTGAAGAGACACTGGATTTATTGCTAAAAGGAAAACAAAACAAAACATGAGGAAAAAATTCTGTGCATCCCTAGGGAGTTGCAAAAATCTTGCAGCAAAGAGACTAGGGGACAAGTCCTCACGTCTGTAACAAGGGCAGACACTCTGAGAAGCAGGGATCGCTTGTACTCTCACATTCTTGGCCAGGGGCCTGTCAACTCTGGCTTTGTCCATCGAGGCAAACTCCCTTCGTTGCTCCTTGATCACAGGCCCCTTGGTAACTAGCCTCCCCCAAGGTGGTGGTTGCTGGAATTAAATAAGCAATTTAAAAACCAATCAATCATAAATCAGAATAGACCCAAAGAAACCAAACCCAGCAGACAAACATCTCCTCTAAATTCCTTTTCAGTGCTCTGAATTCCAACTGTTTTATGGTCTTCCTTTGAAAGGGCATGGGGAGGAGAGAATTACCTCAGTCTGGGCAGCCAGGAATAATTGTGCTTTCCCCCGGGCTAGGGGATAATTGACTCATTATTCACAGTAGCTCTCAACCTGCCAAGGCACCCCACACACTACGTGGCCTGGAGAATGTGTGACAGAGTCCCTAAATGAGGGCCACAAGAGCAGCAAGCTAAGAAGGGGATGAACTTTGAAATGGGAGTGGAAGTCACTTAACAGCAAGATTTGGTGGAAAGGGGGGAGTCAATCTGGCTCAGTGCTGAGTGAGCTCTGTGACTCAAGCCACAAAAGGGTCACCTGAGACATTTCTAAAGCTGGTAATTAAGAAGACTGCATCCACCTCAGTATTTTTTCTTTTCTCTCCAGACCATAAAATAGGCTTACTTTGTCTCTCCCCCTGCCACCTCTACTACTTCTTCTCTTTTGCTTGTGATTGGAGATTGTCTGTGGAGGAATCCTTTCCTCTCCAGTGGCAGCATTCGGATGCTGACATAGCACAGGGTAATGGCCACCATCACTAGGGACAAGGAAAGACTCCAAACATGCAGCCAAATTCCAACTGGCCAGTCCTCTGGGGTCAGAGGTTCTTGACCTGGGATTCATGATTCTGTGGGTTTTTTAAGTATGTATTTTGATAACAGTATTTCAATCTAATTCGTTTCCTTTGTAATCCTATGTATTTTATTTTATGCTTCTAAAATCATTATTTTGAGGAGTCCATAACCAAAAGATTAAGAACTGTTTTAGACTCTTACAAAACATTAAAGTATATTAAATTTATTTGAATATATCGTCTCCTCCTTCTCCTAGGGACAATGTAATGTCCTGGAGAGCAAGAATTGTACCATATTCTCCCAGTACTTTGCAATCAATCGATCAACAAGCATTTATTAAATATCTACTATGTGCCAGGGCATTGGGCCAGGTATTAGGGGTACAAACACAGAAATTGAATAGTCTCTGCCCTCAAGAAACTCACATTTTTGCCCTCTGGGTGATACTTTTCATTCTTTAGAATCAATCAACAAGCATTTATTAAGTGCCTACTATGTGCTTTTAATTCTTCAGAATCAATCAACAAGCATTTATTAAGTGCCTACTATGTGCTAGGTCCTATGCTGGGTATTGGCAATAAAAAGAGAAAAAATGAATCCTGGCTCCTCTTTGTCCTCTACCTCCATGGGGGAACAGAAATATCATTTTAGGCTCTACTTTGGGAGGCAGTCACAGAGTAATGGTCCTCACCTTTAAAGAAAAATAATCACCTTTGAACAACTTAGTAGTTATAAAGGAACAAATGAGCTAATCTGTACAGAGCAGACTGTAAAATATCATATCAATTATTTCAGTCCTTATTAGCACTCTAACCCAGAGAGATAAGGAGTGCAGATTTCCTACAAAGTTATTGCATTCAGAGATTCCTAGGGCTGGAAGACACCTTGGAGATCACCCAGTTTAACCACCTCACTTTGCAAGTAAAGAAATAGATAAAATAATCACAGCTAATCTCATGAGTTAGTGAAAGAAATGGGACCAGGAACAAGAGTTTGGTATACAAAATCAAAGAGGGATTTCAGTGATGCAGACAACTTTCCACAATGACTAAACTAAACTCCATAGCTTTCCAGACCAAAGACAATGAAACAATACTCGGGCAGTAGGAAGTTACCAAGCCCACCAATTTATTAACTAAAACATGCTTATAGACCTAGTTTCTTACTAGGCTCATAAGAAACTTCATAAGAAATAAGGAAGGAAGGGGAAAAAAAAGGACTGAGTACAGGAAGCCATGATTCCTGTCCACAGAACCATAAAGTCATGGGCACAGTTCTCTATAAGGCGTGGAGCAGAAAAATTTAGGAGAAAAATAAAAGCATGATATAGTAGAAATACATTGGATCTAAATCAGAGGAATTGAGGTCAAATCCCAACTCTTCCTTTTAATAATTCTGTTAAATTAATATTTAATTAACAGTTATATCATTATTATATCTAATATTATATAATGCTTATAAAATAATACAAATTAAAAATATTTAATATTAATAAACTTGGGCAAATTTTACTCCTCCTGATAAAAATTTTCTTAGTTCTAAAAGGTGGGGGCTGACCTAGATGATCTCAGAGCTTCCTTCAAGCTATGATATTCTCTGATCCCATGAGTTTCTCTCAGGGATACCTCCAACAAAAGCCAGATCATTTCTTGGACCAGACCCTAGGAGATAGGACCTATTGCCCTAGGAGGCAATAGTCTTTTACATCTCAAGCTTCAGGTCAAAGACAGAAATAACAAAATAAAACAACACTTAAAATACCTTATTTTTCATTGCCAACTTGTCTTATAATAGTGGATTATAACCTTATCGCCTTTCCAAATCAATTTTTCAGTACAACATAGAAATGTATGATGCAAAAGAAATATCTTTTAGTCAATGCATATAGATGCTGACTGCTAAAAACTACTGGGCACTATATTTAAATAATATTCATAGACAAAGTAGCTTAGTCCCTCCAGTAGGGGCCAGTGTAGGACTATCCCTTAGTGTATCCCCATGGTTCTGAAACTTTTTGATCTCAAGCATTCTTTATAATCTAAAGCTTCTTGAGGAGCCCAAAGAGTATTTGTTTATCAATATTTGCTATGTTAGAAATTTAAATGGACATAACTTTTAAACAATTAGTTATTTATAATAACAACAACAAACTCCATTGCATATTAACACAAATAACATTTTCAAGAAAAAATAACTCTTTTCTGGGGAGAAAAAATACTGAAAAGAGTAGCACTGTTTTATTTATTTCTGCACATCTAATACCTGATTTAATAGAAAATGGTTAGATTATATGTTTCTGCAATCTGTTGTGACATATATATATGTGTGTGTGTGTGTGTGTGTATATATATATATATATATATATATATATATATATATATATATATATATATATGGAAAGCATTCACACAGGCATATAGTTGGAAAAGGGAAGAATATTTTAATAGGCAAATAACATCTTAGAATTATTGTGAAAATAGTTTTGAGCTGGAAGTTCAAAAGAATCATGGGGATACTTCTCCCAATCCCCATCTTCCCAAGTTCTACTGACTATAGTTTGAGAATTACTATTCTATCCAATTTGGATTTAACTATTTCAATGAACGCAGTTATTATCACGTCCACTAGAGATAATACTGTGTGCAGTATTTCTTAATAGTTCTTAATACACATTAATTAATTAATTGATTAATTGATTAAAAACATAATAATATTAATTCTTAATACAATTTCTTAAGGTTATATGTGCAAGATTTTCTTAATGTTGAGCTTTCGTGACCTTCATGTTTTCTTTCTACATCATCCTTGTAATATTCCCCTCTCAATTCCCCTATCCATCACCCACTACAAGTGCACCATTCCAAGAAGAGTTAACATATCCTTGCTGAGACAACCTATTCATCTCAAGCTCTTCTCAGAGGTCAGAGAACAGAAACTATCACAGGATCAGAAAATTAGAAGAGATTTAAGAGGTCACTAATTTCAATCCAATCATTTTATATATAAGAAAACAAGCTGGGAAAGGTCACAGTTTGTCTTGAGGCAAGATCTGAATTCAGTTCTTGACTTCCAAGTCCATCACTCTATTCTCTGCACCAATTAGCTGCCTCAACATCCCTACTTTGAGTAGAGATTGAGAGTAATGTTCAAGATTGAGAGCAAGTTCACTGTAGCCATCCATACTTTTGGTATCCTAGCCTCTTGACAGGGGTTCCCACAAAAATCCATATAATTATATACAATATAATTCAGGGAACATCAAACGTTTCAGAAGAATATGCTATCAATACTCTTTTCCTCTTGTATTAGAAAGAGAAGTTAGTTACAGATTCTCAAAAGCAAAGCACCATTAATTCTGTATCTCTTCTGTATATACTTTTTTCATGAATGCTAAGTCTCTGAAAGAATGTAAACTCCTTGAGGGAAGGGGGCAGTTTTATTTTTGTCTTGTAACCCCAGGACCTCTTTACCCATTGCCTGACATAAAAATTCTTGGCTATTAACTGGAAGATGGAGGAAGGCAGAGCCCTACTGAAATAAAAATTGGCCCTCAAGACTTATTTAGGATACATTTCATCCAGTATCAAATGGGACTTTTTTAACCTGTGTTTGGAGAAATTGCATTTGGCATATGAGATTCCATTACTGAAGGAAGTCTCCAGTGAGAAATAAGAATGGCTTCACAATCAACTAGAGTCATCAATGCAGATCAGGTAATAAGCACTTATTGAGTACCTAATATGTGCCAAGCACCAAGGAGCCACAGAAAGGCAAAAACAGTCTCTGTGCTCAAGGAGATCGCATCCTAATGGGGAAGATAGCATGTGAACAACTATGGACAGACATAAAGGGAGCAGACAGAAGGTGATCTCAGAAGAAAGCCGCCAACAAGAGGAGAGACTGGGAAAGGACTCCTGCCAGAGGTGGGACATGAGCTCAGATTTAAAGGAAACCAGAGGAGCCATGAGACACAAGTGAGGAGGGGCAGCATCCCAAGCATGGGGACAACCATTAAAAATGCAACAAGTAAGGAGATGGAAGGTTATCTGCACAGAGCTGTAGGAAGGCGGGCAGAGCTGGAATATTAAGGACAAACATGGGAAGAAGGGGAAGAAGACTGAAATGGCAGGAGGGGGCCACATTGTGAAGAGGCTAAACAGTCAAACAGAGAACTTTATAGCCAATCCTCAATTTAATAAGTAGGAGGATGAGGTGACTTTAGACCTGTGTTTGAAGAAGATCACCCACTTTGGAACTGAGAAGATGGTGCTCACTTTGCTCTCGATTCTATCCCCACTTGGGATCTCTCTGAGACCTTTAGTATCTTGGATATTGTGGTACAATCTTCCTATTCCATAACAAGGTAGAGATAGCTAAGTACACTGACACCAACCTGTTTCAACCACATGTGGATGTGCTCTTCCCTCTGGATCACAAATCATTTTTTTTTTCATTTGGACCGTAATAGAAGCATTCTACATTGTTCTTAAAATAATCCAACTCAAATCTTTGGTAGAATGCTAAGGCAAACTCAAATAATAGACAGTAGAGATGTTCATGTTTCTTTCAAGGAATCCTTAAGAGATACATCACAGAAATTTTAGTTTAAAGGAAGACAATCTGAAAAACTCTCTATCATGGTTGCTGTTCTTTCTTTTTTTTATAATAGCTTTTTATTTTTCAGAATATATACAAAGACAGTTTTCAACATTTACCCTTGCAAAAGCTCGTGTTCCATATTTTCTTGCTACTCTTTTCAAAGCTACTGGGTAATGTATTCATTCCAATAGTAGAGGCGTCAAGAGAAAATGAAATATTATAAATACAGTCTTATCAAAATTATACAAAGGATGACTGTCAAGGACCCTGCCCATCAACCAGTACCTTCGCAAACCTAAATTTAAAAATTTATACTTTTGTATAAATGTAGCATTTGAATGTCTTAGCACTATAATCAAGGAACAATAATTGTACAAGCCAAATGGCTAAAAAGTTATCAAGAACTGAATTTAAACTATCAAAAGAGATTAGATGATTAGCAAATTCAACAGAAATTTGCCTCATCACTGATTGAACAGGAAAATGAAAATAAGATTCTTAATTCAGAATTCCTTCCACTCCATGCTATAATGATATAATTTAAACTACATATACAGAAAACAAACAAAATTATCCTTATGTGTTTTAATGAACCAGTAAAATCAACAAAGAACAATAATTGAGAACAGTTCTAAAACAGACAATATTTTAACTTTTCTATGCCTACAATCCAGGTAGATTAGATCATAAACTATGTGATAGTGAAAATATCTGATAAAACCAGATGCTAGCTAGCCTGTATTTTTCTTCGTGTAAGTATATGGGTTTGTTTCAGAGAGCTTCCTGTTTGTGTCCTTTCTCATTCAGTTGACCATTTCAAAGAAAATATTATTGTTCTATGGTTGAAAGGGCATTCTGCTAAAAATCATTCACATTTGAATATGTGCCCATTGGGTTGAATCACACAACATATCCTTAGGACTACTTCAGCTGCCTGGCTGAGCAATCCACTATTTTTCCACAAAAGAAGAAAATATAATAACCATAGCTAAAAATAATTCTCAAGTGAGAAAGAAAATATATACAAAAATAGCCATGTTTCATGTTGTTTCAATTGGGGAGAGAGATGAATAGACACATAGACAAATCAGTGGTAGTTATATCAACAACAGCAGTAAGGTCTGACCTATATTTTATTGAAGTTAAAAGTTTCACTGACAAAAAAGACACTCATGTGCATTCTCTCTCTCCCTCTCTCTGTCTCTCTCTCTCTCTCTGTCTCTCTCTCTCTCTCTCTCTCTCTCTCTCTCTCTCTCTCTCTCTCTCTCTCTCTCTTTCTCTCTCTGTCTCTCTCTCTCTCTCTCATCTCTCTCTTTCTCTCTCTCTCTCTTTATATAAATATATATATATATGTATGCATATATATATAATCTTTATAAGGACAGAATCTGGCAAGATGATTCCTAATATTTGCCTAAAACAAACAATTATTTGATTCTTTTAACATCTGGCTTGAAAGTTACATATTATAATAGCATCACTACATTAAAAATTGCCAACAGAGAAGATAAATTTAGCAATTAAAATTCAAAATGTTGGAAACAATGAAATGTTTTCTTTCCTTAAACAATTACATGTAAGCTATATTAGACATAAGGAACAAATGAGTATCTATAGGACAAACTGTCGTGTGAACAATGGAATGAATTCTAACAACTGTGGCTGGAGATTTATGCCAAATTATCTAAAACAAAAAGCCTCTGTCAGCTCAAAATCTGTCATATTTTAAGTGTGAAAATTCCCTTCTGCAACTGAACCAGCAGATTTTCTGTGTTTCATAAATTGTCGGGTTTGTTCCCTAACAGTAGTGATTTAGTGATGAAAAAAAGAAATAAAGAAGCAAGAAAAAACTGCTTAATTACAATTTGCAGATGTTTCTCCAAAGAGATAGAACAGGTTAATACTCCTGAAGCCATGTCTTTTCACAGGAATCTTTTATAAATTTGTTCATTTGTCCCTAACATTCTTCTCTTCAATGTTCTTAAGACTGTTGATCTTCCATTGTGATAAAGAGATTACATATAGATAGCTGCTGAATTTATGATCAGTTGAAAATTGCAAACCTTTTTTTTTCTCTCATTTGACTTTTTTTGGCAATATGACAAAACATATCAATTTTTAAACTCCTGAAATTACACTGTTTCCTTAATTCCAAGAATTGCTCAACTTCCCTTGGGATACCAGATTAATTTAATTAGTTTTATTGAACTGCCTAGTTGCTTTTATTGGCAAGTCCACTCACATGATGCCTTCCACAAATTTCTCATGGGGTTAACATTATCCCATCAGTCTATTCCTTAAGTTAAAATAAGCTTATTACAATTCAATGTGTTATTTTCTGTGGTACCTTTTTTTAACTGCTAAAATTCACATTTGCGAATATGCTTTCAAATCTGGCTTTAAAAACATTTTTTAAAGGAAGCAGGAGGAAAGACACTGGCAGAGGGATTGTGAACTCAAAACATGGCTCAATATTCAGCAGGGAATTAAATGACTGATAACAACAGCACAGAGAAGGTGGCTAGAGAGAGCCACCTGGTAGCCCCAAACTGGTCAGTCCGTTTCCAACTTCCTCTGCTAAGAAAACAGCCAGATGCAAACAAAGCAAAACATGGGTAAGGTTTGTCTCGGTCTGGCCCTAGATAGAAAACAATAGCAAAAAGGAACACAGCGAGGATTGTTATTCTGTTGGCTTTTTTTTTTAATAAGGGAAAGCTGTTTTTATGCTCTACTGAAATTCCCTTCCTGCTCTGAAATTGGTAAGAGGCCCAGCTGCTTTCTTATATTATTCTCTGTGGTGTTTTTCTATAGCAGATTTCAAATTTATTCTTCAGATTGAGAAAAGCTTCTCTTTGTATCCCACAGAAGTTTAAAGATATGTTTTTATGTTCAAACTCCAAACAGTTTGGGGTGCCCAAGTGAGACAGGTCAGTTTGAGATATGCTGTGAATAGAGCTAAATTTCAGCCACTTATTCAACATTCATCAAAGATTTGATTCCTGGTATGTACTAGGCTAGAGACCTAGGAAGTGATAAACACAAATAGTAGTCCTACTTTCAAGAAGATTGAGGAGGGGGAGAAAATACTGGGATAGAAAAATTGTTTATATTTTAAAGTGAGATGTGGGATGTGACCAACCTCATCATTAACTCCTTTCTCTCAAGTTTTCAAGTGAAAATATTTGAATTGCAAACTAAATTCCAATTTCAAGATTTTAAGCTCTTAGGAAAATGAGTAAAAAAATTCACTGGTTAAAAAAGTATTTTGAAATATCCCCAAAGCAAGTTCTTTACAGCCTAAATAAAGAAAAAGGTTGGACAATTACATAGTGATCTGAGAGAATGTAGATGGTCAATCACTAAAAAATAGGTATATCTAAATTTCTTGTCCCAAATTACATAGAAACTGCTCAACATTGACCTTGTTTTGACAGAGGAAACCTAGGTTCTAACATTGAAGCCAAAGGCCTTGCTATCCAGATACCATACTGCTGAAGCTTATGGATCATCAGGCCTTTCTATCACCAATCCTCTACTCCTGATTATGTTGTGTATGCTGTTTCCTCCTGTTAAGATAGAGGCTCATCTAACACCAAAACAGTCTTATTTTTGTATTTGTTATCTGTAGGTCTTAGCATGGTGCTCTATATTGGAAATGTAATAAATTCCTTTTCTTTTTCATTCATTCACCAAAACAGTTCCTTTAAGAAGGGAATAAAGCAGAAGCATATGGATTCAATCTTCTGCAGTCTATATTAGCTGTTTTTTAATAAAAGAAAAATTTAAATAAATTTTTAAATAAATTTAAAAATTTAAATAAAATTTTATTGACATAAATTTTTAAAATGTCAATAATCTGAAAATCCTAAATCCAAATCCAAAAACAAATCACTAGATAAAATAACTCATTTATGAATATTCAGACACACAATAATCAGATCAAAAATGAAATAATCCAAATGTTAAGTCCTGAAGAAAGTAATAGAGAGGAATTCTGTTTTTTAATAAGGATTTAATCTAAAAAAACAATAAAAGTCCTGAAAGCACAATATGCTTTAGTGAAAATCAGACCAACAAAACTACTGGAAATAAAATTACAGTTAAAAATCATGAAGTCTTGAACCCAAGCATAAGGAATTATATTCATGGTTATGAATATAGCAAGAAATGACAATGTGTAGATTGCATAGAAAGAATATTCCCCCCCCCAAAAAAAAGTAAAAAATCGGGCATCTTTGGGAAAAGCAGAATTTTTTAGAATCATAAGAATTGATACTGAAAAGCAAAGAATGGATAAATAATTTAAGGGCTAATCAGAGGGACACAATAGATTCATCTTCATTCCTGGAACCATTGACAGATAATCAGTAAGAAAGACAACTTTTCTAGGAGCTGACTTACATTATAGGCTGAAGCATGAAATCAGTACAACTGGCCTTTTTGTGAAGAATGAATTGAGAGATATTGAAGCGAATATAACTGATGCAACCCTTCATGGTCACCAGATGCAATAAAATGGGGTTGAAGAGGCTTAATGCCAGTTTCTAAGCCACTGATTTCCTGAATATACAATTTCTCTGTGTGAGATATATGACCAATAATTACAATTCAGAAAGGTGGTATGGATGCTTCCCAAATTGGATCATGTGGGAATTTTGGTATGGACTGAAATAAAAGTAAGTTTTCAGGATTTATAACAGTTGAGAATAGCCATTAAGCCACATTTGAATAAAGCAACATCAGTAGAGCGTTGCTCTTGAGAGAGCTATCTACATTAGCACAAAAAATAAATGAAAATTAGGTCAGAGAAAGTCATTGCCAATGAAGGCCTTTTATGACCTAATAATTAAAGGTCTCATATTTCCAGCAAAACTAAAGTTAATGGCTCTGTTTGATGTCAAAATTTCTGTATTTTTTGGTTCTATGCCCAAGTCTACGAGTTTGTTTTTAAAGAATAAATATAACAAAAAAAAAAAAACTTGAAAATGTTTAAATGATTTTTAAATTCTATTTTTCATTAAATCAATCATTTGAAGGGGCTTATGTTATATAGGGGAAGGCAACAAGGACATATGAAATCAATTACAAAGAAAATACAAGGTAATTTGGTGAGGCATTTGGTCACTTTCCCTGGTATCTGACTCCCTGTGATCCTTTTGGGATTTTCTTGGCAGAGTACTGGAATGGTGGTTTGCCATATCCTTCTCCAGCTCATTTTACAGGTGAGGAATCTGAGACAAAGAGGGCAAGGTGACTTGCATTGAGTTAACCACCTAGCTGCCTAGGGAAGCATTAATGCCTCACAAGGAAAGTCCTTAGGTAGGTGGGGATACTTTTAAGCTTGAAAGGAAACAACGGATTCATAGGGTGGTGTGTGTGTATGTGTGTGTGTGTGTGTGTGTCTGTGTGTGTGTGTCTGTGTGTCTATGTGTTGTCTGAGAGAGAGAGAGACAAACAGAGAGAGAGAGAGAGAGAGAGAGAGAGAGAGAGAGAGATATTGTGTGTGTGTGTGTGTGTGTGTGTGTGTGTGTGTGTGTGTATGTATGTGTGTGAGGAGGGGAAGCGGTATAAAAACTCAGAAATGGGAGATAACACCGTCATACCTGAAGAATAAGGAAGAGAGAATAATGGATAATAAGCCTGGAAGATGAGTTGAAGACAAGCCTTTAAAAACATCTTTAATGAAGTATGTCTACAAAGTAGTTAAAATGTAAAGTAATGAAACTCATTTATATTATATCCTTCATAACAATATTAGTGTTCTAATAATTATATACATTATTATAATTAAAAATATAATTCATAACAATAGAAACTTTTTTTTCAAGGTTTACAAAGTGTTTTCAACAACTTTGTAAAATAGGCCATACAAATATTCTAAAAATGAGTAATTCAGAAATAAGTAATCTTCATTACTAAATGACTGAATCCAGATTCGAACCCAAGCCTTCTGACTCTAAGTCTTGTATTCTTTCCACTACAAAGTCATCACCAATGAATGATACCAAATTCTACATCTTGATTTTCTAATACACACTTAAAGAAAGACCTGGTCACCAACTGGAAAACCAAAGACACTAAATGATGTTTTTGCCATTCAGAAATATTGAGTGAATCATCTTATTAAACAATTCATTCTGAGCTCAATATTTATTGTCAGCTTTACACAGTTCAGCAAGCCAGAAGTGCTAACTAATAAAAACTGCAAAAACTAGTTAAAATAAATCTACCATAGGTGAGAATTATATTACAATATTAACAGTTTCAGACTGGTTTCCAAGATTCCGAACCAGTAATGTGAATTTCTTTTAATAAAGCTATAGTTTAATTTTTTTTCTGGAAAATATTTTTAATAGGATTACTGACCCTTTTGACAATCTTGGAAAAAAATGAATCCCATGAGCATCCTGGCATATAAGTATTATAACAATAAATAGAACAGTCACTCTTTTTGAATTGAAATGGTAATAGACTTGGGAAACTAAAACTTACCAGAGAAATATGCAAACGTATGCAGGGTGATAACCACTTTCACACAAAACTGATTCTCCTGCATATCAGTGAGGCAACAGAACCCAGTAAGACAAATGAAGGGCTTGGGAAAATGAAAGAATAAGGTCTTTTGGAGCACTGACATCTGTGTCCTCCTCATGCAGATGGAATGTGAATTAGTTACCTTCAGAGGGGTCAATTATGTTGTTCGCTATCCAACCATTAGGTCCTATGCTTAAGAGCAGTGTAACTCTTCAGAAAATTTTTAAATGCTTTAGAAAAAAATGAAAGTTTACTGTTTAAGACATGTTTTTTACACTTACAACTCAGAAATACTTTGTGCATTAAGTGGATTTTTTTCAGGTCATTAGTTTATAATGTGAACTAGTGCCTTGGGATATATTAAAAGGAGAAAAAAAAACAAGCTACTGTGCATGGAAATGCAGTTTAGGTGATTTGTGAAATCATTTATTTAAGCTCAATTTTTGCAACAATTTACAGCGAGAATAAAGTCAATGTGGCAATAATGATATGCCATTTTTTACATATGCCATACATATGCACATATTCTTATTTGACATCAGAAATGTTCCCTAACCCATGTACAGTCAGTCAAGGGGGTCAGACAGCTTCTTCTCTAACCTTTAATTGTCTGTCCAAAAAAATCAAAATATTCATACTGAATCATTTCAAAGGAAAGCTTAATATATGTTTTTCACCAATAATAATATTTTAATTTGGTCTTTTCAACTTTTAGGTTTGTTGGCAGTTTGATGGACAATACAAAGTGAATTAGGTAAATGCATGTTTACAAAGTGCTTCGAGAGCCTCTATAAAGAGACAACATAAGACAGACCAAGAACTAGATTCAAATACTGGATCTTCATCATTGTGTTAAAATATAAAAGTATCACACTTCAATTTTACCTTTTGAAAGAGAAGTGTCCTCAGAGTCTTCCTTTTTCGGATCCCGGCCTTTAATAAAGTGATCCAGGGTTTCTGCAATTAACTGATCGTCATCCATGATCCCCACTCCCAACAACTGAACAGACACACCTATTTGAGCAGCCTCTTCATCTGTAATATAAAGAAAAAAGAAATAAATGAGCTCTAAGACCAAGGCACGCAATTACAGCCCTTCTGAAAATTGTCTGAATAAGGTATATGAAGAATTGTAGACTTAATAAGACAAAGGAGAAATGGAAAGAGTTGAGATAGCAGGGAAACTTAGAAATCAAGAAGTTATATACTCTCTAAGACTCCTTTGATAATTATCATATTCAAGTCATTAAACTTTTTTGTCTCTAATAATAACTGTCTGATTTACAAGAAGTTTATGAAACTATTTTAAATATTCTAAATAAGAAATTTGTAAAATTAGCACCAAGATTTATCATTAGAAAGCTTTATGATGTAAGTATAAAAAGTTTAGGTACTATATAATCTTTGTCCAAGGAACCTATGCAGTAGAAGGGGTAGGAGAAACTATCAGAAGGCAAACTCTTTCATGGCTCTGTGGGCAAATGGGCCTCAGGAATTAAGTGGATTGTTGGGGACCTAATATTTAAATATACAACACTAAGAGAAAGTAGGTATCATCATCTCTACTGTGTACTTTCCCTACCACTTTAGTATAATGGTCCCTCTATTTTTATACTTCACTATTAACTCTGAGATTTGATGGATATAAAGATTTTTTATTGTAAAGAAATAAAGTTAGAAGTCTTATCCAAAATGTTCCTTTGATAACTAAAAAAGTAAACAAATCTGTTAGGTATATGTGGTCCTATGTTCTTGGAATTTATAAAAAGAAAGCAAGGCAATATTCAAACTCTTAAATGCAAATGGTAGTTTGCAAAATGATGGTTATTCAACTAATATATGTGGCCTAATATTGAATTATTGTTATTATTCTTTATTAATATTTATAGCTCACAATTGTGTAGAATTTTAACTATCTCATTTGATCCTCTTAAAAGTTATGTAATATGTTTTTGTTTGTCCTTCATTTTCAAAAAGAACCAAAGATATTGTGGGGTGATTGATGTCTTCTTGACTTATGCATGATTTGGATTTAAGTGAGGCCAGAGTTACTGGAAATAGTCAGCCTCACTTTCTCTTCCTGAATCATTACCATCCAGTGGCAAAATAAAGGTCAAGATGACTAGCAATGGCCCCAGAATGCAGTGGAGGAGCCTGGTATCTTCAACATCTGACCAAGCTCTAACCACTCCCCAGCACCTGCACCAGCTGGCTTCCTGGCCATTATAACAAATTGTTCTCATGTGCCCATTCTACCAAAGGAAACCTTCACACGCTGGGGCAAGTGGGTTTGCTGGACTAATGGGCTTGAGGCCACTGCTTATCATCAACCTGGTTTATCCTGTGCACTTAAGACAGTTTACCAGGATACAGCAGCATGTGACAGTTGAGAGTGACAGGCAAATACCAAAGGTGGATAAGTTACCTTGAAAAGGGCTCAAGAAATCCTCTTACCAGAGGCATTAGTCTGTCCTTCTTGAATTTCATCCTTCCTCCTTGAATATCCCAAATAACTATGTAGATTCTATACATTTCATTATCCACTTTATAGAAAAGAAATCGAGAGCATAGAGACTTGACAAAGAGCTGTCCAAAGTTACAATGCTAATAAAAGTCAGTTTCAAATTCAGGCCTCTTCTACTTTTTCCACTATAATAATTTAAATGAAAAGACTTGATAGTAAGGAACAGGTCAATGATCTTTTTTTAAAGATAATTTTACAGGCATCTGTGTGTGGATATATACTATGAAGTATATATTACATGTAAAATTAGATTTCTCATCTAGTTATGTTATATACAATTAGACATATTTGTATATGAATTAGACATTTTATGTGCATATATGTGTATATGTGTGTATGACACACACATATATATATATATATGTAAAATTAAACACTACATTAGTAATGACTGGAAGAATTCTGAAATGTACAATATAGTAATCTGACACCTGTTACCAAAATTTGTTTGCTATAGTAATAATATTATAAAAAACACACACAAAAATGTCTAATAGCATCTGTCAATGAGACAGTCTTTAGTAGGATCAGAGAATTTGAAGAGCTGAAGGGATCTTAAAAATCACTAAATTCAATTTCCTCATTTTATAATTACAGAAACCAAAGCCTAGAGAGTAAACAAGACTAGACCAAAGTCACTTAGTAACTAGTATCTCTAAAAATATATATAACACAAAGTTCTATTACCTGGATCCACTGAATTTCCTCTTTCCACAAAAACAAATTGCTTCAAGAATTTCTGATGCAAGACAAGATTTCAATGATAAACTTTCTTTTGTTACATCAAGGGTAACAAGTATCAGAAAGAGGCAACTATCTTGCAATTTAAATTGACTCTCTGTGTCTCTTTGAGGATGTTTCAAGACCAATATTTTAAATATTTTTAAAAGATTCCTTCCAATTTTCAAACTGAAATCCATGTCATACATTTCTTGCAGATATTTCAGTGACACAAATAACAAATAATTAACAGGAATTAATTGCAAAATCCATTATAATCTATTATTTTATGCATGTAGTTATCACTGAGAGAGGGAGGAAGGGGCATTTATAACAATTTACTACCTTTTTAAGTTTTTTGGAATATCCAATTTCACAAATGCCATTATTCAAAATGTTTAACAAATATATATATAGATAGATAGATAGATATAGATATAGATATAGATATAGATATAGATATAGATATAGATATAGATATAGATATATAGATATATATCTGGAAATTCAGAACTTTCTTTAAATCTATTAAAAAAACAACCCAATGTTAAGAAAATCTCCAGAGACTGACAGAGCAAATAATCCTCTGCCAGACAGTGCAAGTGGTTTATGCAAATTGTGGTGGTTGTCTGGAGGAAGCAATGCTCTTTCAGGCACTATACATTTACTAGTGTTTTTAACCATAAGATATTTATCTGAGAAAAATGCTTTGCCCTGAGAATACCTTCTGGGGTCTTTTTGGTAGGGTTTTAAATTAAGATTTTGTAGCACACCATGTGATTAATATGTGTTAACATAAATATTATGTCAAACTTCCAGGAGTGGTGCCAAGATGGTGCAGAAGCATTAACCAAAATTCTCCCAACAGTGTCCTCCAAACAACTTTAAAATCACTCCTTAAATCAAATTCTGGAGTGGCAGAGTCCACAAAAAGTCAGAGTGAGATGTTTTTCCAGGCAAGACAACATAGGAGGATAGAAAGAGAGCTGAGACTGGCCATGTCAGGCCCGAGACCATGTGGTGGGACTAAGCCCAGGTGACAGAAACGCACAGCTTTCGGGAACTCTCCCGCCAAAAGGTAAAAAGACCCTTTTGCTGGTACTAGATTCAGACCTATGGCCTACACCCACTTTGGGGTCAGAGTTCCAGAATAGACAGAAAGTAAAAGTTCTGAGGGGCAGCATCCTTCCCAGCCACAAGGAAGCTAGGCCACAGAGAGGCCCTGTTACTGTGGAGGGAGGAGAGACCTGAGAAGCAATGCCAATTGCAATCCCAAGGAGCCCGGCCCTTCTTCAGGAAGGGCAAGTTGAACAAGGGAACAGGGACAATACCACCTGAAAGTATTGAAAACTTCCACACTCCAAAAACTAGATTGAAAATGCTTAAAGCTTAAGAATGAGGCCTTCTACTCCCACCCTCAACCCCCAGTCTAGAACAGAATACAATGTTAACATAAAATTCAAAATAAAGAAATGCAATGTGAATAGGAACAAAAAGAAAGAAAATAAAGAAGAATCTGACCATAACAAGCTAGTATGATGACACAAACTCAAAAGAAGTCAATTATGTCAAAATAGCTACAAGCCAAAGCATCAAAAAAAAAAAATTTTAATTGGATATAAGCCCAACAAAAATTCCTGGGAAGAAAACTGAAAGAAAAATTTTAAATCAAAAAAGAGTAGCAGAGGGAAAATTAGTTAAGAAAAGGAAGTGGAGGAAAAAAATTAGGAAAAGACAATTAACATTCTGGTATCACAAATGCTAAAGAAAATACCTTAAAAAGCAAAATAGGCCAAATGGAAAAAGAGACATAACCATCTAGTAATGAAAATAACTTAAAACTTTCTCACCTTCTTAATGTGGCTGGGATCCAGATTTGGCTTTGACCCTAACTCTATGACCAGAGCATATCTTTTGGAAGTAAGGCCTCAGAGATCTCAAAGGACTCTTCTAATTCTAACATTCTATGATTTTGAGATCTCCATGACCTATTTATTCCCAGAACTTGGAGAAATGGGGAATCCATCCCTTAGTTGTGTATTGAGAATTCAGCCTAGATTTTCATCTGGGCTTTGATACTTTTTTCCTCTGGTTCAAGGCTAATGTGATAATTTGCATAAACTACTTTGAAATCCCTGAGAAAGGGAGGGAAAACACTATGTAAAAACATACCTATTATTGATAAAATAAAAATGGCAATGCAAGCTTCAAAAAAAACTTATTTAAAAAAAAAAAAGAATAATTGACCAAATGGAAAAAAAAAACATACAAAAGTTCACAGAAGAAAACAATTCCTTAAAAATTAAAATTGGGCAAGTGAAGGTTAATGATTCCATAAGACATCAAGAAACAATAAAACAAAGTCAAATGGATGAAAAAAATAGAAGAAATGTGAACTATCCCATTGGAAAAACAGCTAACCTGGAAAATAGGTCCAGAAGAGATAATTTAAGAATTCTGGGGTTACCTGGAAACCATGATCAAAGATAGAGAGTAGATATCATATTTCAAGAAATAACCATGGATAACTGCCCCCAATCAAAAGATAAAATAGAAATTAAAGACTCCACAAATCACCAACTGAAAGATTACAAAATGAAAGCTCTTGGAAATATTATAGCCAAATTCCAGATCTCCCAGGTCAAAAAGAAAACACTTCTGGAAGCAAGGGGGAAAAAACAATCAAATACCATGGAGCCACAATAGGGATCACACAAGATTTAGCAACTACCATGTTAAAGGAGTAGAGGGTTTAGAATATGACATTTAGAACGGCAAAAGAGTTGTGATTACAACCAAGAATAATCAACCCAGCAGAGTTAAACCTCCAAGGAAAAAATGGATATTTAACAAATTAGAGGATTTTCAAATGTTCTTTATGAAAAGAGCAGAGCCAAATAGAAAAGATGATTTTCAAATACAAAATTCTAAAAAAACATAAAAAGGCAACCATGAAAGAGTAATGACAATGGATTCAAATAAGGTTAGACTGTGTACCTTTCTATACAGGAAAATGATATGTGTGTCTTCTAAGAACTTGATCATTTTTTAGCATTAGAAAAATTCTAAATTGAAAGAGAACACAGGAGTGAGTCAATTATATTAGAATGATATAAAAATGGATAAGCAAGAAAGAGAAATATCCTGTGAGCATGGAAAGGGAAAAGAATGAAGAGGCATACAAGAAAGAGTTTTTATAGTGAAAAGGAAAATGATGAATGGATGGAAGAGCAGGAAATGCTTGAATGAACCTCACTCACATTTAAACTGGTTCAAAAAGGGAGAAATTATATATAGATATAGATATATATGTATATACATATACATACACACACTCAACTGATAAGAGAACTCTATCTTACCCAGGGAAGTAAAATAAAAGAAGAGAGTCAGGGAAAGATGATAAAAGGGAGAACAGATAAAAGAAGGCAGTGGAAGTACTCTATCTTATTCTATCTTACTTAGGGGAAGTAAGAGGGGAAAGAAATAAGAGAAGAGAATCAGGGAAAGAGGATAAAAGGGAGAACAGATAAAAGAAGGTAGTGGAAGTACTCTATCTTATTCTATCTTACTTAGGGGAAGTAAGAGGGGAAAGAAATAAGAGAAGAGAGTCAGGGAAAGAGGATAAAAGGGAGAACAGATAAAAGAAGGTAGTGGTCAGAAGCAAAACTCACTTTAGGGGAAGGATAGGATAAAAAGAGAGGACAAGCAGAAGAAAATAGCATGAAATAATATACAGTTAATAATCATAACTGTGAATGTGAATAGGAAAAATTCACCCATAAAATGGAAGAAGAGGCGCTGAAGCAAATCTATTATGTTTTACCCAAATTTTAAAAGGCAGGGATAGTAATTATGATTTCAGACAAAGCAGAAGGAAAAAGAGAGAATTTAAGCAAGGAAACTACACCTTGCTAAAAGGAGCCAGAGATAATGAAGTAATATCAATACTAAACATAGATGCACCAAATAGCATAATATCCAAATTGGTTTTTTTTCTGGATTATAAGTCTTTTTATAAAGCCATTTTTAAACAAAACAAAAACATTTACAAAAGAAAAAAAATAAGTTGCTTCTTATATTCTGAAAAGGAAAAAAGGGGGGTCAGGGTAACAATGCTAACATGTTCAACAATTAAGGATTCTTTTTTTTTATTTGTTTTTTTTAGTACAAAATACAAGCAAACAGAGCTCAGAAGCAGGTACAAGGTCCTAGAAACCCTTTCAATAAAAGCAAAGCAGAGTTGCTTCTTTTTTTCTATGTAGATACATAGTATCCAAATTCTTAAAGGAAAAGTTGAGTAAATTACAAGAAGAAATGGACAGTAAAACTGTATTAGTGGGGCTCTTAACTTTTCACTTTTAAAGCTGGATAAATTTAATCATGGGAATAAAAAGGAATATACCATTTTCTCAGCTATAAATAGCACCTCCAAAAAATATCTGACCATGTATTAGAGCATACAAACCTCAGAACCAAATGCAGAAAAGCAGAAATATTAAACTCACCTTTTTCATACCGTAATGCAACAAATATTACATTTAATAAAGAGCCATGGAATCATAGATTAAAAGCTAATTGCAAACTAAGTAATCTAATCCTAAAGAATGAATGGATCAAAGCACTAATCGCAAAAACAATCATAATTTTATTACAAAGAATGGCAATGAGATAAATTCCAAAAATTGTGGAATGCAGACAAAGTAATCCTACAGGGGAAATGTATATCTCTAGTTAATCTACATCAATAAAGGAAAGAAAAGAGCAGATTAGTAAATTGGGCATGTATCCCCCCCAAAAAAAATTGAACGGGACAAATTTTAATTCCCAAATTTTAAAAAGATGAAAATCCTAAAAGCCAAATAAGAGATTAATAAAATTGAAAGTTTAAAAACCATTGAACTAATAAATAAAACCAGAAGCTGGTTTCATGGGGGGGGGGAAGAGATAATAAAATAGATAAACTCTTCATTAATTTGATTTTTTTAAAAGAAAGAAAACCAAATTACTAATATCAAAAATGAAAGGGGTGAATGCATTAACAAGTAAGATGAAACTAAAGCAATTCTTAAGAGTTATTTTACCCAATTATATGCCAGTAAAACTGACAATATAAGTGAAATGGATGCATATTTACACAAATATAAACTGCCCAGATTAACAAAAGAGAAAATAGAATACTTAAATAACCCTATCATAGAACAAGAAGTTGAACAAGCCATAATTGAGTTCCCTAATTAAAAATCCCCAGAACCAGATGGATTCACAAGTGAATTCTACCAAACATTTAAGAACCAATTAATCCATGAGTTATATAAACTATTTGAAAAAACAAGTAAAGGAGTTCCACCAAATTCCTTTTATGATATCTCTAATATGAGTTTGCTAGAGTAAAAGCAGAAAATCAAAACTACAGACCAATTTCCTAAATAAATATCAATACATTTTAAATAAAATTCTAGCAAAGAGATTGTAGCAAAATATCACAAAGATTATAAACTATGACTGGGTGAGAGTCATACCAGGATAACAGGATTAATTAAATATTGGTTAAAAAACCATCAGCATAACTGACCAAATCATTAACAACACAAATTATATGTAAATATTAGGTGCAGAAAAAGCCTTTCACAAAACACAACAGTCATTTCTATTAAAAATTACTAAAAGATATAATCACCGGACTCTTTCTTAAAAGTGATAAGTAGCATCTATTTAAAAACAAGAATAAGCAATATCTGTAATGGGGATGAACTTGAAGCCTTTCTAATAAGATCAAGAATGAAGCAAGGATGTCCATTATCACCATTATTATTCAATATTACAGTATAAATACTAGCTATAGAAATAGAACAAGAAAAAGAAATTGAAGTCATAAAAACAATGAGAAAATAAAACTATCATTTTTGTAAATAATATTTTACTTTTTACAATTACATGTTTTCAACATTCATTTTCATAAGATTTTGAGTTCCAAGTTTTTCTTCCTCTCTCCCTTCCCTCTCTTATCTCCAAGATGGCAAGCAATCAGAAAGAAGTTATACATGTACAATCATGGAAACCTATTTCCTCATTAGTCATGTTGGGAGAAAAAGAAACAGAAGAAAAAGGAAAAGCACAAAAAACCCCAACAAAGTGAACATCTTAAAGTATTCCATAGTGCTGTTATAAAAACATAATATATTTATCTATAATAGTGATTATATAAAATAATGATCATCATTATTATTTCTCCATGATTATTTCTAAAGAGAAAAACAACTACCTGAGATGATATTTATAAACAATGTGTACTCCCTGGAAGTAAATTACTAAAAGAACATGGGGACAATAAAAACTATTATAGACTCACTAAAGTCTTCCTGGAAACCCAATATTTTCCAAAGTTTTGCCAATACAGCACTAACTGTGGATCGTTTCGGTAAAGCTTCCAGTACAGGCCTAGCAATGAAATTTGGACAAGAGAAGCTGAACATGAAGAGGCTCATTAGCAGAAGACTGACTACCAAGTGGGGAATATTTTTGGCCACAGCAACCTATAAAACCGACAAAAATTACAAAATGGGTTTCAAACCTGTTCTTTCTTCTTTTTATTCCAAAGCAGCAATGACCAGAATGGCAGAAACTAGGAAATGGTTCCCAGAGCTTAAAATGATCATTTAAATAGTAGTATCCTGATTGTTTGTGATCTGCTTCCAACAACCAGAGCAATGACAAACTTCTGGGGAAACTGAGCCTCACAGACCTCAAATTGAACACCAATCCCTACCCTGAAGATACTGGAACAAAAATGCTACACAAGATAGGCCCGGCATTATCATTTATTTACAGATGAGGAAACTGAAGGACAGCAACTTGCCCCATGATGACAAAGCATTCTTTCCACCATATTACAATGTTCCAGGAGACACTAAGGATGGAAGAAAGCTTGGAATAAATGCAAACTACATCAGTGATGTCACAACCCCAACTATAAAATTGTCAATTATCATCATTAATTTCACTACAGATTGAATATCAGTATTCCAGCTATGAGGTCCTTACTTTCTACCTCTAACATATTTAAATTCAGATTCCCACTTATCATAAAAATGAAAATCATCTGGAGGGTCATATTTTCAAAAGAGAGTGCCAGAAACTTTGTGAAATTAAACCCCCTGGAGACTAGTCTCCTCTCAAAGTGCAAACTCCTTTTAACACCACAGGGTATTGTGTATCTGCATTAAAAAAGTTTTTAAAAGAAACGCATAACTTGAGGCTTATTGCTTCTGCTTAGAAGTAATAAATAATATGACATTTTCCTGAGATTTTAAAGGGGCTGTTAAAGCCCACTTTCTCAAATGTTGATGGTTCTAAGTTCAATAGGAATCTGTTGCTAGGATTAGAGATGCAAAAAGATATTATGAAAATAATTCACTTTGGCTAAGGAAATTTTAAGCAAGTAACCTCTGAAATTTTCGATGTGATTTACTTTTATTTTTTTCCAAGTGACCAAGCCCCAAGGAAATCAAATGCATTATAAATGGACTGACTAATTCAAATGGTAGTTAAGATTAGCATTAGTTCTGAGATGCAACTATCTAATGTTTATTATGTCTTTAGGGTTATACTGAAGATAAAGGGAGAGTCTCCTAATAATAAAATAGAATATTATGAGAAAGAAAGATCAGGAGGGGTCTTTATCAATTTATGACTCTATTAAGGAGTAATGATCTGCAAATTCCCCTATGATGAAAGTCAGTGAGATGTGCTTCCATTCTCAATTGCTCTAGCTTTCCAAACTAATCTAGATCACAAAATTCTTCAAACCAAAGGCCTTAAGAAATAAATACTAAAATTCAGGATAACACTGGTAGATTTTCAAGATCTTAACATTGAATAAACTTCAATGGAACATGCTATAAAACTTGATAATTTGGGCAACGAGGTGGTGCAATGGATCTGAAACTGGGAAGGCATCCTGAGTTCAAATCTGACATCAAACACTTACTAGCTATATGACTCTGGGCAAATACCTAATCCTATTGGACTCAGTTTCTTTATCTATAAAATGAGCCAGAAAAGGAATTGGCAAGCCACCATAGTATCTTTGCAAAAACAAAAACAAAAACAAAAACAAAAAAAAAAACAACCACCACCAAACAAACAAACAATTTAAAAAAAATGAGGCTATAAAGAGTCAAATGCAACTAAACAACAACTAACATTTAGGCCTTCTCAAACAAGCCCCAAGGTATGAAGTATTTGATTGATGCTGTTTATGGATCTCTTTTAAAAAGAATGTTCGTTATTATACATTTTAGGGTATGCACAAAATTCAGCTAAAAGGGAGATTCAAACCACCAACTTTAATGATAGCTGATGACTGTTGATGACTGGTGACATTCTCTTTATATATCTGACTGACAATAAGGAAAGCATATTCCTTCACTCTTCTGGGCTAATTCCCAGCAAAAGTAGAATTCACAGGAATTGAGTTTTCCTGTCTAATTGACCACCCTTTCTCAGATTCATTTGTTAGATCTTAATTCAACCAAGTCACATTCTCTATGAATAATTCCCCAAAGCACTGTCTTGGGCCCTCTTCTCTTTTCCCTCAGTCTCACCTGGAGATCTCATCAACTCCCTCGGGTGCCATTATCATCACTGTGGCTATGCTTCCCCAGCTACTTACCCAGACTGAATTTACACAAATCTTTATACTTGACTATCTCATTTTGGGAATCTCAAATCAGAATTCTCTACAGCATCTCAAACTCAACATGTCCAAAACAGAATTCATTCTTTTTTTTCCAATATTATTTTATTTTTCCAAATACAAGTTAATGATAGTTCTCAACATTTAACATTTTGTAAGACTATGTGTCCCAGATTTTTCTCCCTCTCTCCCTTAACTTCCACTTCCCCATGACAGCAAACAATCTGATACAGGTTAAATCTGTGCAAGGCCTTTAAACATATTTGAATATCTCTTATATTGTACAAGAAAAATCATACCAAAAGGGGAAAAACCATGAGAAGAAAAAGCAAACCAAAAAAAAAAAAAAAAGGGTGAAAATACTATGCTTCGATCTACATTCAGGCTCCATAGTACAGAACTCATTCTTTTCCCCAAAAAATCTCTTCCCAAATGCCCAATTACTATCACTAACCTCCCAATCACCTCAGCCCATAACCTCAATGAAGTCCTTAACTCATCACTCACTCACATATGCAATCCATTGGAAATGTTTCTACCTTCTCAGCACCTCTTACATGAACTATCTTTTCTCCACCCTCATTTATGCCTTCATCACCTCTCCCCCTAGACTTCCCTGTCATAAATCTCCTGCATTCCCATCCCCCCCAATCAGCTGCTCAAGCAATTTTCCTAATGTATAACTGACCAGGTCACTATACAACAAGCCATACAATAAGTTCTAGAAGCTTTCTGTTACCTCCAAGACCAAATATAAATGACTCTATTTGGCCTTTAAGTTTTTATAGTCCGTTCCCTTCCTATTTTTCACTTAATCAAATCAAGGTATACTGGCCTATTTGACATGACCCTCTATCTCCTGTGCCTTACACTGTCATCTATGCTTAGAATGTTCTCCTCCCTCCTCCTCACCTTAGCTTCTTACTGTACATCTTGCTTCAATGCTGTTCAAATTGTACCTTCTGCCTTTGTTGCCTCCCCCATTAGAATGTGATGGGCATCCTTAATCCATGTGGTTTTCCCTGTGGGATTTCTTTTAAGTGGCTGAGGGGCTCAATGAAGAAATCTTGTGCTATTCTGGGATTTGAGATAATTAGCCCAATGCCATCTGGAGGAGTAGTCTACAGGGAAACCCTCTTTCATTTGGATTCCACACTGGACATCCTCCTCAAAAGTATGTTTATCTGTTTTATGCCTTGCTTGATGTCCATAATTAGAAGATTGCTGAGATCTGCTAAGATTGTATCAATCAAGAAACCTCATACTATCTTCACATATACACGGGAGACAACTTGTTGGAAGAAGACCTTTAAAGATGCCTTCTTTTCTTTTTTATAATTTTTTAATAATAATTAGGAAGCAATAAATGGAAGGATTTTGTATCTGTGCCTTTCATTCAACTGTGTGACTGAGGACATAGTCGCTAAAAATGTTTACAAAAAGATTTGTCCAGCTTTTCTTTATTTCATCAAGAACACACTTTAGGGGCAGCTAGGTGGTGCAGTGGATAGAGCACCAGCCCTGAAGTCAGGAGGACCTGAGTTCAAATCTGCTCTCAGACACTTAATACTTCTTAGCTTCGAGACCCTGGGCAAGTCACATAATCCCAATTGCCTCAGGGGAAAAAAAGTATACACTCTAAAATTAAGTGGATCATTCTCATAAAGATATTATAAAAATGAGGAAAACAGGCAAATGAATTGTTATTAATAAAATCCTCTCAATCATCTTTTTTTTTAATGATACTATACTAGTTTCTCAATTTCTTATTTTCACATATCTTGAAAAACATATGATCCCTCAATGTGTTCAACACTGACCCTCCAGCGTGAAGGTTTTTCTGGGGTTCATCTGGCTTAGAGCAGCTACATTTCTCTTACAGTTGCCATTACAACTTCACAAAGCATATCAGGATCTAAGAAGGATGAAGCTCAAGTGTTTTTTTCACATAACAATGATGAAAAGTTTGTGAAAGGAATTCTTATAGAGCTATGCCATTTTCAACTATCTGCTGTCCTTCCAGTCCTAATTCTTCAGATAATCTGGCTTAGTGAAGTCTACTACCTACCTTTTCACAAACTTGTTCTGCTCCTTCACTGTTGTTTTGTTCTTGTGAGGTAATATTACACAAAATTTTCTCTCACTCTTTTCCCTAACATTTTGCAAAATAGCTTCTATTATTCTATACCAACATTGCCCTCGATTCCCTTATTTCTCTTCTCATTAAAATCAAGTGTTTGCCAACAGAAGCAGTTGTTGGCTTCTCCAGTGTCCTCACTATGGCAATGACTTAAGTAATGGAAATAATCATGGTCCATGCCAACATCTTTTGCTTTTTATCTGTTTCCCATCATGAATGAATCAGGTTGGCACTGTTGCAATTGGATGGCTTTATTCCTTCAAATTGAGCTGAGTGTACACAGGCAGCTGATATGAGAATAACACAACAGTGACTGATTATTAGTGGTCTATTAAAATAAAGTCAATTTTATTTGTGTATATGTTCAGTGCTCAGCATGTCCACTTCTTAAATAAAGCATCCATGATATATGTGTAATTGGTCTACAGACCTTTAGCCTCTTTCATTTCTTAATCTCAAACTATATTTTCCAATTATTCCTTACAATCTTTTGCATCAAGATTTCTAAAAATCAATGTATACTCCCAGATAGGCAGCTAGGTGACCCAATGAATAGAATATCACGTCTGAAGTCAGTAAGTACTGAGGCCTTCTTTTAGCATCGTCATATCTATTCTTACTTTAGGGCAATTAGGTAGCACAGAGTGTGGAAGACTGAGCTGGAGTCAGGACCACCTTCCTGGGCTTGACCTCAGACAGATTAGCTTGGTGGCCTTGGTTCCTTAACTTGTGTTTACCTCAATTTCCTCAGCTACAAAATGAGAATCATCATAGCAGTTACTTCATAGGGTTGTTGTAAAGCTCCAGTGAGATAAGTACTTAGCACAGCGTTTGGCACATAGTAGCTCTTCAATAAATGCCTGTTCTCTTTTTCATCTTTCTTTTATGACAATCTGTTTATATCATGAACACAGCAAGGTGAAATAAAGTTTTTCCATGAAATGATATCTCTTGTGGAGTTTTGGTATAAAATGGAAGCAACCTGGCCAACTCTTTTAATTCTTTTTACAAAAAGAATTTGTGAATCATCCACCTATATAACCTCCTTATGTTTTCTGGTTTCATTTACAAAAATAATGTCAAAACTGATAGGATTTGATTCCTGTAATAGCATGTTGACATTGGTAGATGGGCAAGGATGCATTTTTAGAATACTCGAAATTATTTTTTCCCTCCCAGCTCACACATTCTATATTCTAGGCAAAGTAGTAAGTAGTACAGTCAGCATTTGAACCCAGATCAGCTCTCCCTTATTTGAAATTCTGGGCTCTTTCCACCATACCAGTGTGTCTTTGTGCTGTTTCCCCTCCAGAAATATTAAGGAACTGCTTTTGTTTTTCCTCTCAAATGTCTAGCCTAGTGGTTAGTGTATATTCAGCACTAATTTAAAAAATGTTTTTTTTTTGTTTTTTTTTTTTTGTATTGAGATGGTGTTTGCAGATGGCCTGGTGCTTTCTTTCTCCCTAGACATTCTACCACAATCACTGCAGAAAAAGAACGTGGCCATGGAGAGTTGGGGGTGACTCTGTTTTCCCTTGTGTGACATGTCCCCATGACCAGTGATTCTCATGAGCTTGTCCATCCTCTAGAGATGAGCCTCTCTAGGTCTGCCCAGGCTAGCCTGTCAGTAGCAAACAGATCACACTTCTGCTTTTTTCGTCTGGTAGAACCTGACAGCTTTGTGAACCACCAGGAAAGCTTCAGAGGTTGTAGGATCAGCTCCATACTATGAGGAGGAAATGGAGCTAAGAGTAAAAGCTAAGAGCTATGCTTTTCGAGAGTTGGCTTCCCCTAACAGAAAACTCCCAAGTAGAGTCCAAATAAAATACAAGCTTCCCATTGATAGTGAGATGCTCCAAATGCTCCTCCTGTCTATAGATTACATTGTACTGATTATGTTAGGCTGCAGATACCAAAAAGTCTCCCACTCAAAGTTCTTGGTCATTCAAAAGGGATTGACCCAATACTCTACATGGGGAAAAATAGTAGGTAAAGAATATGTAATGCACAAATATTGATATTCCATTTTTGACTAGGCAGTCCATTGAGTTAGTAAAATACTACATTTATCTTGGACAAAGAAAGCAGAGGGACAGTGAACTGAGCAGAGAAATGACAAAGAGGAGGAGGGGAGGCTATATCTGGGAAACTAAAGAGAGCTTTCAATGATGTCCCTGCTGTTTCCTAACACAAAAGCTCATCCTTTTAACATCAACATTCTCCAAGCCATATTATCATCATTATGAAACATGGTGCTGCCATGAAATACTACAGTCACTTAAGAATTAAAGTCATCAGGCACATGGTGAGCTTAAGTATGCTTCAGTTTATTACAATAATGATTTACATGTCAGAAGTGACATAAAAGACATCATAAAGAAAATATACACAATGCAGAGTAGAAGTGGGTCAGTCGTATAACATGGGCAAGCAATAATGGACAGACAATCTGAGTGCAACATTGGTGCCCACGAACTACTGAAAAGCACTTTTAGGATATTAACCTGGAAGGACCTTTTGAATAACTGTAAAGGTCCTAAAATGCACTTGCAAAACTATAAATAATGCCTCACGATATAAGTAAAACTTTTCTAAATGAATACAGATGCTATTTCATAGTATTACTGAATTCCTAGAAGCTTTTTGGCCTTATACTTTCTTAATGAATAGTTATAGTACAATGACTATCATGTGGTAAGGAAGGGCTGTGGGAAAAAAAATTTTCACATTAAAAAGGGTCTTTACACCTGAAAATATTAGCAATTAGAGCTATGTAGACAAACATCCTTCATACTGGATAGCTTTTCCATAGGAGACTCATAAACAACCATGGATATGAAATAGCACAGGATGTTTGGATGACCTGAGGCCTGACCTAGCAGAGGAGGACCACATCAAAGTGAAAAATCTCCAACACTTTTCAGTTGTGTCCCACTCTCCATGACACTTTTGGAGTTTTCTTCACAAAGATCAGAGAGTGATTTGCTATTTCCTCCTCCGGTGCATTAAAGCAAACAGGGTGGAGCCACATTTGAACTCAAGGAGATAAGTCTGACTCCAGTCTAGCATTTTATCTTCTGTGCCACCTAGCTACCCTGAAGTAAGAATAGGTGCAGCAAATTGTGCGGAAAGATCAGAACCTGTTCTCAAAAGGGTGATAAGCTATGTAATTATTTAGCAAGGCTTCAGTATAATAACAAGGTTGCTTGGATAATCTTTTTTGTGACTATATAAATCAGACCAAGATTATATTAAAAGAAAAGCCAAAAAACTATAAAAGAAGAGATATAAAAAGATAAAATTAGAAGAAAAAATGACACAGATCAGTGACAAAACAAAACCAACTCTGCAGGCAAAGTAATATGGACCTCAAATTATCCTAAATTTTATATAATAATAATTTGCATTAATATGGTACTTTACAAAGTACTTGTCTCAAAACAAACCTATGAGATAGGTGGAGAAATTATCATTTATTATGGTTGTTCTTGTTTTACAAAAGAGAAAGTTAAGAGGCTGGGAAATTAAGAGGTACTGGGCACATAACTAAGTACCAGTAGCAGAATCTGACCTCAGCTTTCTCAATTCTATATCCAGCTTTCTTTCAGTGTCCTCTGCTGCTTCTGTATATAGTAAAGAGTTCAAGTTTGCTCATTTTTATCCTTCAGAAAGCTCTGGGGAATGAAAAGAAAGCTAGCCTATAAAGTTATATGGCTAAACAAAAACTTTCTTATTGAAAAATGTGCTTTCCTTTCCTGCTCACCCATCCAAATAATAATAATTAAGTTTCTTGAGGCTATCATTCATTAAGTCTTACTGATCATCAGCAGATTGGATAAAATCAATTTTATTTCAAACAAAAAACAAAAAAAAACAGTCTTCCTCCCAGCTGTTTAAACCACACCAGAAATGTCTGCATTGAATCACCAAGTTAGGTCAGCTGAATATTAGTGTGATTTCAATTACACAGTTATTAATTCCATTAAACAAAGAAAAATAGTTAAGCACTCGAGATTCCTCTTTTTAAAAATTCTCTTGAGTCCAAGGAACCTGAATTATGTGCTTATAAAACAAAATCTTGTAAAAATCCATTATCTTTTAATTAAGTAGATTAAAATATTTGAACTTTTGAAATACCAGAGATATGTGTAATCTGCATCAAATAAACCTACAACATCCCCAGCCAAAACTCCCCCTTAGCAAATTCAGATATCAACACTCCATCAAGTGACATATATTCTGCATTCAGTCCACAGTATACACATTTCATTCACATTTAAACTTATCTTGGTGGCAAAAGGAAAAAGCTTCTTTCATTCTTAGGACTTAGTGTTTGGAGGACTTAAAAGCACTCTGGACCAGGCTTAGCTCAGTAGAACCATGATCCATCAATCTCCAAAACATCACCATCTGCCACTCTTCTGCAGAAGGGCTGAGCAGGGAGTGTGAATGGAAGCTTAAACTGCAGAGCAGAGTTAGGGCTGTTCCAGAGTCTCCAACTTCCATCACCCATCAAATGCCTAGCAAAGCAGGCGGCACTGACCAAGAATACACAAAAGGAGATTTTTAGAGCTTCTTAAGGTGAACCCCAATCAATTCAGTTTCAAGAAGTGAATTTTGGAGAAAGTATTCTCTCAAATCCCATTGGACTTTTTTTAGTAATAGGGACTGAGGCCTAATGCCCAAGAACGTAAATTTTAGAGATGTATGCTTTCTGAAAGAAAAGAAATATTCAAATCAAGTGGCTGTTTTTTAACCAGGGAGTAGGAATGCTTTGTAGGAATTCCTTTGGTTTATCCAAATGCCTACTGAGGGATCATTTCAGAAAGGCTGTGCTTTTTAAATCTCCCTGAAAAGAATGGTTTGATTATCTCCTATCAATAGCAAATGAGCTATTAAAAATACGAAGACAACTTCAGTCCCAAGGAGTTGAGGTGAAAAAAGAGCCCTCTGAAGCCCTCCAAAATCTCCTCCAGAAAACTATCTCAGAACCCAAATAGGAGCTGGGGAGCACTTTAGCTGCCAAGCAGGAGATGTCTGTCATTGGAGTGGAAAGAGAGCAGCAGGCAGCTAGACTCACAGCAGGGGGCTCTAAGCCTGGGGCAATACCCCAGAAAGATCTTACCCTCCTGAAAGTCATGGGTCCCCTAGGCAAGTGACCAATCTATGCAGGGCTGCAAAGTCCCAAATCAGCGACCTCACCCCCAGCACGAGTCACCAGGACCCCAATGTTAACCAGTAGTAAAGCCCTACCTTAGGGCAGGCCAAAAGCAAGACCCTCTCCCCTGGGACTTATCAGCAAAGACCCTGTTTCCACAGAAGGTGTCACACCCATTAAGCAAGTTCAGCAACACCCTTACTCCTCCAGGGCCTACTGACAGAGAGGTTAAAGCTCACCAACAGCTAGGCCACACCAATGGGAGGCTAGCAGAGAAGCCCTACTCCTCCCCTCACTCCAGGCCAGAAGGAAGCTTACCTTCCAGAAGAAGCAAGCAGCTAAGCCCTGATGTCCAATAAAAACCAGCAATGAGATCCATAGTCCCAGCCCAAAAAAGCTTGGGACAGTGCAAGAACAGGATCTAACTCTCACATACAAACACCAAGTCACAAAGAAAGTCCAAAAAAAGCAAAAAGAAAAAACTATATGGTGATAGGGAGGATCAAGGTATAAACTTAGATGAGAACAGTGTAAAAATGGCTACATGTGAAGCTTTGAAGAAAACTGTAATTTGGTCTCAGGCCCAAAAAGAATTCCTAGAAGAGATTTAAAAGGATTTTTAAAAGCAAATTAGAGAAGTAAAAAAAAAATGGGAAAAGAAATGAGAGTACTACAAGAGAATCACGGGGGGGAAGGAGTCAATAATAACATTGAAAGGATATATAAAAACTTACCAAGGAAAATAACTCCCTAAAATATAGAATTGGCTGAGTGGAAAGAGGAGTACAAAAGCTTAAAAGAAAATAATTCCTTAAAAATTAGAATTGAACAACTGAAAACAAATGACTCTATGACATATCAAGAAACAAATTTTTTTAAAAAAAGAAGAAAATGTGAAATTTCTCACTGGAAGAACAACTGACCTAGAAAATAGATCCAGGAAAGATAAAATAAGAATTTTTAGACTACTTAAAAGTCATGATTAAAAAAAAACAACAAAAAAAAAAAACACCTGGACAACATTTTTCAAGACATTATCAAAGAAAACTACCCAGATATATTAGAACCCAGGGGAAATATAAAAATCAAAAGAATCCCTAATCACAGCCTGAAAGAGATTCCAAAATCAAAACCCCCAGGAACATCATAGTCAAATTCAAGAGTTCACAGATGAAGGAAAAAGTATTGAAAGCAGTCAAAAAAGAAAAATTCAAATATTGTAGAGTTACAGTCAGGATTACACAGGATTTGGTAGCTTCCATATTTTTGGAATATGTTATATTAGAAGGCAAAGGAGTCAGTATTACAACCAAGACTCACCTACCCAAAAAAATTAAACATAATCTTTCAAGGGAAAAATGACTATTTAACAAAATCAAGGGTATTCAAGTATTTCTAATTAAAAGAACAGAACTGAATAAAAAATATGACTACTCTCATCAAAATTGGCTCAAAAAGGGAATAATGTACACATATAGTTGGATATAGAAACCTATTTTACCTTATAAGGAAGTAAAAAAATAATAAGGATAATAAAAAAGGAGGAGAGACTAAAAGGAAAAGGAGGGCATATTGGGGAAGGGAAGGGAAAAGGTGGTGAGGAGGGAAAAGATGGGGGGGGTGATAAACAAGTCAAAATAGCATGATGGAAATACACAGTTATCATAACAATAAATGTGAATAGTGTGAACTCACCTATAAAAATGGAAGCAAATAGCAAAAAAAGAATTAAAAACCCAAATCCTACATTATGTTGTTTACAAGAAACACATTTGAGGCAGAGAAACACATAGTAGATAAGTATAAATGGCTAGAGAAGGATCTACATACTTTAGCTGAAGCAAGGAAAGCAGGGTGCTAGCAATCATAAATTCAGATATAGCCAAAGCAAAAAATAGATCTAATTAAAATATATAAGTTATATCTTGTTGAAAGGTACCATAGACAATAAAGTCATATCAATACTAAACATATATACACCAAATAGTATAGTACTTAATTTTTTTAAGAAATTGAATGAATTATAGGAGGAAATAGATAACAAAACTATACTAATGAAGGAATCTCAACTTCTCTTTCTCAGAACTAGTTAAATCTAACAAGAAAATGAACCAAAAAAAACTTAAGGAGATGAATAAAATTCTGAAAAAAGATAGATAGGAATAAGCTGGAAGTCTTCCCAGTATAATCAGGAGTGAAGCAATGATGTCCATTATTACCACTATTGTTTAATATTGTACTAGAAATGTTAGTTATACCCATAAGAGAAGAAAAAGAAATTTTCATTATATACAGGAAGTATAAGCAATGCAGAAACAAAATTATTACTCCTATAGATGTTAAGATATCTTTATAAAACCCCATATAATCAACTAAAAAGCTACTTGAAATTATTAACAACTTTAGCAAAGGTACAGGATACAAAACAAACCATTAGTATCTTTAATATTTTTACACATTACCAACAAAGCCCAACAACTACCTATGACACCGATCAGAGTGGCTAATATAAAAAAAAAAAAAAAAGGAAAATGTTGAATTTGGAGGGAATGTGGGAAAACTGGGGCAGTAATGCATTATTGGTGGAGTTGTAAACAGATGCAACCATTGTGGAGAGTAATTTGGAAACCAAATGGCCATAAAACTGTGCATATTCTTTGATTCATCAATACCACAGCTTGGTTTATATCCCAAAGACATGAAAAAAAAATGACCTATTTGTACAAAAAAATATTTACAGCAGCTCCTTTTGTAGTGTCTAAGAACTGGAAATCAAAGGAATGCCCATCAATTGGGGAACAGTTAAACAAGCTGTGATATATGTTTGTAATGGAATATTATTGTGCTTAAGAAATGACAAGCAGGATGATTTCAGAAAAAATCTGAAAAGACTTACATGGATCCTGATGGAGAGTAAAGTGAGCTGATGGATAGTGAAATGAAGAGAACCAGGACATTGTGCAAAATAACAGCAATATTGTTTGATGAAGAACTACAAATGACTTAGCTATTTTTAGCAATACAATTATTCAAGACAATCCCAAAGGATTAATGATAAAGCATTCTATATATACCTCCAGAGAAAAAACTGTCCTTGATTGAATACACACAGAAGTATGTTATTTTTCACTTTCTTTCTCGTTTTTTTCTTTCTTTTATTTAAGTCTTCTTGAACAAAATGACTAATCTGGAAATGGCTTGCATAATTATACATGTATAACCTATATCTGACTACTTAGCACCTCAGGAAGGGCATGAAGGAGGAACGGAAGGAGATAAATTTTAGAACTCAAAATTTTAAAGAAAAATGTTAAAGATATAGATATAGATATATAGATATAGATATAGATTGAAAATGTATATCATTAATAGGTTACTAAATAAAATTGTTTATCATCTTTTCTTTAAAAATGATATGATGTATGCATAAGTTTTGGTGATTTTACTATATGTCTGCATATCCTATAGAATTCAAATTTTTAGGAAGTTAAATTCTAAAAGTTTGAAACAGATTGGTTTCAATATTTTCTTTTTGCAGTTTTGATTTCACTTTCTCAATGTGTTAAAAAAAAAAAAAAACACAGTTTCACTTTGCCAACATTTTCTCCATCCTCAAAGGGTGGAAAGACAAGCTTTCTCCCTCTGGAAAAGGAATTTCAGTCACCACTGCAAAAGTGTACTAGAATTTGGATTTCCTCTTCATTTACAAGTATCATTTTTGGCCTATCTTGAAGCAGATATCATGGAATTCTTTAGTGAAAGATTATTTTAGTCATTCTGGTCAGCTGGTTACATTTAATTAATTGTTTTAAATGAAATTGGCATTAACTGTCATTTTTTCTCCTCTTACCAATCCATCATGATAATTAGAAATTGCCTCATTCTTAGGATTTCCCTTCATTTCCTCCTTTCTCCTTTTTTCCAGTTTCAAAAGGTCTTCATAGTAATAATCATTCATTCAACAAGCCAAACTATCTCCCTTTCCAATCTCAGTTATATTGTTTCCTGACAGGTCAGGCACTTGTTAATAGAGAGCAATGATTCCATTTTCTAGCTTATTCTAAAATATTATGAAAAAACTGCCACTGATTCTACTTTTAAGTACTTTTATTGACTTACTGGGCAACACTGAATTTTAAAATGATAACATCTTAGCCTTGGAAAATACCTTAGAGGTCATCAAGTCTAACATTTTTCTCAGTGAAAGAATCCATTCTACTAAAACATCCTTGACAGGTGTCCATCTCTTTTTGAACACTTCTAGTAACAAAGAAATCACTATTTTGTGACACAATCCATTCCAGACTGCCTTGATTATTAGAAAGATCTTTGTCATAGTAAACCCAATTCTGCCTTTATAGAATTCCACCTATTGGTCCTAAATCTGCTTTCTGGAATCACATATAATCAACGACTACTCCCTCTTCCAAATAACAGCACTTCAAATATCTGAAAAGTATTATTATATTTCCCTGAGTCTTTGCTTTTTAAAGACAAAAATCTCTAATTCCCTCAATCCAAGTTTTTGGACCCCTCAAAATTCTGACTTCCTTCCTCTATATATTATCTCGATTTAGCCAAATTCTATTTCATATATAATGTACAATAGCAGCTGTGGATTGACTGGGGCAGGGCAAAATGAGGCAATTATCATCTTTAATCTTTCTATTATTATGAAAGTGACTAAGAAGATATTCCCTTTGTTAGCAGCCACACTAACTTGCTGGCTCATACAGAGTTAGGGATGAACCCCAGCCTCCAAAATTGTTCCATTGACCTAGATGATCTGGTCAAAAATACTTATGCAGCTGAAAGTTTTAACTCAAATGCAGATTTTACATCTCTTTCTGTTGAAATGCATCTTGTTGGTTAAACTGATTCTCTGTTTGTAAAGTAGAAAAAAGTGCTTACAAGGTTTACAGAGATACTTTAATGTTACTAAGATAATTTCATGAAAGGAATCCCCCCCCCATTTTTTCCCACTCACTAAATGTGTTTACCACTGGACAAATCAATTCACACCCATGGGCTTCAAATTCCCATCTATGAAATAAAAAGGGTACTATTGTACCCTTGTCATTCAAAATGCTCTTCCAAAGTTCTGGTTTATTATTGCTGATTTTCTTCCCTTTTGTTTCATTACCTCATCAAGTTGGATGGGCAATCACACATCATTTGTAGATACTGAGCAAGACTATTTACATATATTGTATACATAGATATATATTAGATATATACAGGTTGTGTATATATGAGCATATATGTACAAATTCCATTCTGCCTGCAAGCAGGGGGAAAACTGGATAACTACTGAATGTGACTGCCCTACTAGTGACTTAATCAGAAATAGTACTATCACCAATGGGCAATGTGAGTATTCTCTCCAAAGGTGCCAATTGCAATCCATCCACATTTTCTCTTATGTGACTGTTGTCTAGATAGGTCTTAGGGCAACTAGGGGGCACAGTGGAGTCAAGAGGACCTGACATCAAATCTAAACTCAGACACTTGACACGTACTACCTGTGTGACCCTGGGAAAGTCACTTAACTATGATTGCCTCACACTCACATCCCCCCCAAAAAAACAAATCTCTCCCTATCCCAAGAAAAGCTCAGAGCCACTATAAAATTTCTCAAGTACTTTGAACCCACAGATATGAGACACAGTGTATATGAAAAATGAAATGTACATTGATAATTCATTACCAATTTAAGTCAAAGTTTAGAATTGAATAAAAGGAGATCAAGTTGAATCTTATTTGGGAAACTCATAGCATCCCATGTTTTCAAAGATCCCAAAATTATTATCGCCAAAAAAAGGTCATCTCTTTAACACAAATATTTTCTTGCCAATGTTATTTCACTATAAATAATGCAAGACTACAATCTCAAAAGCAACAAATGATAAGCAGCCCCCCAAAAAACAACATAAAAACATATTATTGGTATAAAGATACTGTAATATATTGCAAAAGTGACATAAAAAAGTAAATTAATTTAATTTAACTTAAAAAAAATGAATCATACATGAGAAGTGACAGAAGATAGCACTGAGGACATGTATCATTTAAGAGGAAGGGGACTGGGCATGTTATAGAAAGGATAAACAAAATGGTGGACAATCCCTAGTCTAGTGGTGACCTTAAAATAGTAACTGAATCAAGGAAGCTCCCGTTCCTCAGGTATATCCTCTCTGATGGATTTCAGGAAAGGTATAGACAGAAATGGCACACGATGAGAATCTGTGAAGTTACCATCTGCACTGGGGAAAGAGCGTCCTCACTGTCCACATGTCAGTGTTATCACCTTGTTAAGCTTTCTAAATACACACAGATGCAAAGATTTTCTTTCCTCTTTGGGGATTATATTTACTCCCATTCTACAAATGTTCATTTGCTTCTGATTTGAAACAAGAGTATAGAAACGTGTTACAGTAAGAGTCTGAATTCTGATCTGCCTGGAGACCTGGGGAGGAACATATAAATAATGACAGTGATTTGCCTACTTGTGACTAATTCAGAAATGCCAGATCAGGCAGGAAAGGGAGAGTGGAGATCATTCGGATCACATGTAACCACAGCTAGAAGAAGCCTCTTCTCAACACTCTCTGAGGACTTAAGAGGCCCGCACTATATCCAACACTCCCTTTCTAACTCTCTTAAGACCTTCGATCGATGGGTCAGTCCTCAGTGAGTGCTGGCGGCCTACTACCAACTGGCCCCTTTTCTTGGGTGCTGCACAAGATGTCAGCGGGACAATGGGCCTGACTCTGGTCAGGGTAGCTCCAAAACTGGCTAACCTTCAGTGAGGAGGCACATGGATAGCCTTAATCTCCAAGAGCCCTGGCTTTGGAATCAGCATCACTGAGTCTGAGTTCTGGGTGATTTTAATGGCTTGCCTTGTCTCTCACAGCCTGAACTTCCTAAATACACAAAATAAGAGGGTTGGGCAATCTGCTTGCTGAGGTCCCTTCTCTCCTGCTCTCTATTCTTTGATTCTATGTTTTTTTTTCTAATTCCCATCTTCCCCAGAAGGCAACTATCATGCTCAATAATGAAGAATTGAGGTATTACTAAAATCCATCATCTCAGAAACTGGCCAATAGCTACTAATGCCTTCTATTTGATTTGTGTTGATAAATTCAGACCATGAACACCTGCTTTGCCAATTCTTTGATATTCCTCATTTGAATTTCTCATTCTGTTTTCTGCTTGAAATCAATCATTGCTCTTACATGCCAATATAAACAGCATGAAAAAAGATCCCATGGAATCTATTTGCCACCAAACCAAAAAGATAATCTGGAAGAAATATCTGGAATAGATATTGTCATTTTTAAAGGTATGGGCAAATGTCCAAATCAAAGCAAACTACATTTCAATTGAACTGTAATTTCATCAGCCTGCCCATGCAAACTGCAACCCATCTAGGCATCTTTCTCCCACTATAAAATTCTCCATAAATCCTCCATTAAGGATGCAGCCGCAGGGCAGCGGCATTGCTCTGAATGTTCTAACTGCACATGGACAGGAAGGCAACATTGAGGCTGTGTGTTATCCCCCAATCTTCACTACGTGGCTGGCCAACCTTGTTTCTGCTGCTACAGATCCTTTAGGATGGCATTCAGGCCATTTCTGAGAACCAATCAGCATTTGGTACTGGCACTGATTCTTGAAGAAAATGAGAACGTGCTACTCCAATTTTCCATCCTGGTTTACTTTTCCTTTGGCCACTGGCCTCCAGCTGCGGAGGGTACTAGAGCTACAGGTAAATCATCAGGTCCACAAATAAGTCATCAGAAATGCACATCTAACTTGTCAGGACCTCAACTCACTCTCCTACTCTTCATGGAAACTCTTCCAAACCTTTTCCTCCCTTCTCAAACTTCTCTTGGTCCCTTCTGCTTTCCCTCTTGCACCTGGAGAACCTTGCTTCATATTGTGCAGGAAAAAAAAAAAAGAACAGTCCATTCGCTCTGAGTTCCCTCTTCTCCATTCCTGCTCACCTCCCATCTCTCCAATATCTTCTGATATCTTCTCCTTCATCCTTGTCTGGCTTTATTTCTTATCAAGGCTAAACCCTCTTAATTGTTCAAGCAATCTCCTCCAAAGGATGAGCCGCTCTAACATCCCCACTCTTTCAATGATTTTAGTTTCTCCCTGGCTACTGGCTAATTCTTCTTACCGACAAAGTGCCTTCATTTGACCTTTCCATCCCTCTTAAATATAATTCTATTTCTCATCTGCCATCTGTAGGTAAACTCCTCAAAAAGGCCATCTATAACAGGTTCCTCCATTGCCTCTCTTCTCATTCTATTCTGGCTTCCAGTCTTATCATTCCCTGAAACTGTTCTCTCCAAAGTTACCAATAATTTCTTAACTGCCAAATCTAAAGGCTCATTCTCCCTGACTTCTCTACAGACTGACATAGTATATATCTCTCCTTTTTGAATCTCTCCCTCTCTCTCTCCCCCTTCCTCTCCTCTCTCTCCCCCCCTTCCCTCCCTCCCTTCCTCTCTCCCTTTCCCCCTCCTTTTCCCCCTTCTCTCTCTTTCCCCCACCCTCTCTCTCTCTCTCATGTTTCTGGGATATCATTCTCTTGGTTCTCTTCCTGTCTGTTCCTTCTATTCTCCTTTTCTGGATCTTCTTCCAGATCATTATCCTCTAACCACAGGTATCCCTCAAGGTTCTGTCCTTGGCCCTCCTCTCTTCTCCCATTCTACTTCACTGGATGATAAGTGTTTCCATAAGATTTAAAAAGCTCTATTAATATTTAACTATATTAATATTAATATTAGCTGATGATTTTCAAATCTACCTTAACCATTCCAATTCCTGTGCTGACCTTCTTCATTTTTGCATGTCCACCTGCTTTTCAAACATCTTGAATGTTTGACATCTCAAACTCAACATCCAAAACAGAGCTCATTACCTCTTCCCCTAATTGCACCTTCCTCCCCAGCTCCAACCCCTGCCTTCTCTATTACTGTTCAGGGCAGCGCTCTTTCCAAGTGGGTCAGGCTCCCAAGCTAGGGACCATCCCAGACTCCTCCTTCTCACTCTCCACAGCCAAGCTGAGGCCTATTGATTCCCCCTTTGTCCATCTCTCCTTTGAGATTTCATCCTCTCACACCTGGATCACTGCAATTGCTGTGGATGGGACTGCTGCCTCAAGTCTACCCCTTCTTAAGTCCTTCCTCCATTCTGATGATTTCCTAACACTCAGAACCAGTAATATCACACCCTCCATTCTATAAACTGCAGGCTTCCCTGTCACCTCTGGAACAAAAATAAAATGCTCTGTTTGGCATTCAAAGCCCTTCATTCCTAGCCTTCTCTTACCTTTCCCGTTTTCTTCAACCTGACTCCCCACACACACTCCTAAATGCAGTGACAGTGGTCGCCTGGCTGTTCCATGAACAAGACTCTACAAGTCTTGGCTATTCTCTCTGCCTCCCACCCCTCATTATAGATCTTCCTGGTTTCCTTTAAGTTCCAACTAAATTTCCACCTGCTCCAGGAAGCCCTCCCAACATCTCTTACTTCCAGCACCTTCCATCTCCTAATTGTTTCCTATTTACCCTACAGATAGCTTGTTTTGTATATATTCATTTGCACAGTCTCTATATCAGATTGTAAGCTTTTTGAGGGAAAGGCCTTATGCCTTTAGTATCCCCCGCAGTTAGCCCAGTTCCTGGCTCATGGTAGGTGCTTAATTAAGATTTACTGATTGACTGTAATGTCTACTTTAGGAGGAAAATTCACAATTTGACAAAACTTTAGTTTATTGCTATTATTCTCTAAAATGCTCTTTGTAAAAGTTCACATCAAAGGAACAAATCTTCACAAGTCCAAACTGAACCCCCCACCTCCCTCACCCCGCCCCACCATCCTTTCCTGTTCTCTGACTAGTCAAGAAAGAGTTAAATTTTGAACATACACCACATACTCTGCTGGGTATCTTCCTGAACCATCTGAAGAAGAAAAAAAACGGTCACAGCCAGTTACCCACATTCGAGGAGTGTTCATTAGAACATCTGTAAGCACACACACTCTCTCTCACTGTCAGCTTTCTGCTGCCACGGTCCCAGTGTGCAGGCAGAGAAGCTTCCCAAAGTGCTGACAATTTAATCCTGGTTTAGACGCAAAGATTTCAGGGAGGGGGAAGCAGCCCCTCTGGCACTCAGGTAGGTCCAATCCATTCATTTCTACCAAACCTAAAGCTGGGGGCCACTTCCTAAACTTTGGGGGAAATTCTAACGCCACACTTCAGCAGCTTATTCATTTCAAGTGGCCTGGGTGTCCAGATGGGGAAGGGATAATGAAGAATTGGGAAGCTGGGTTGCTTTTCTGGCTCAGCACACTGCGGGAATTTAATCCCTGTGCCTTTGGAGAGCTGTGTATTAATCTTAGTGCACAAATGCTTCCCTGGCAGAACTGTCAGAAAGAAAAACTAATCCCAGTTTTACTGCTAGCAAAAATCAAATAATGTATGCATCAAACCTGATTAACCTTGCAAGATGGTGTTAATTCATACACTAAATGCCTGCGGTTACACAAACTTATCTGCTATTAAGGGGCGATCTGAAAACATGGGCAATACTGACCAATCAAATCTGATCTTAATCTAGAGTCCAGTATCTCCTTCAAGAAGGGAAAAATCAGTGGGGAGGAGGAAGGAGACCTAACATGAGAAACTACCAACCCAGACCTCATATTGTAGGCTTGGTTTGAGTATAATGTATGCTCTTGGCTTCAAAATGAATAAATGAACTTCTCCCACTGAGAAATGATAGCATGGGGTTAGAAAAACCACAGAAGTGTAATGGTATGAGATTTCTGTCTTTTAGAAAGGCTCTTCAATGTGTACTCACTTTGAAATTTCCCTCAGCTGAAGGATAGTGTCTTGTTTAAAATCTGGCCCATTTTAACTTATTCTTTTTTAAAGAAAGATTGTGTTACATTATTTTTATTTTCAGTATCCTTTTAAAAACCCAGGCATGGTAAATATATGAAAGCTGTGGAAAATGTTAAACTGCCTAATTCAAGGAAAATATATATGACCCAGTAAAGTGAGCCATAACTAACCAAAAAAAAAAAAAAAAAAAATAGAACAAAATCATGAGTTGCCCAAATGAAATGTGTTTGATCATTTACATATGTGCACTACTTTCATGATTTTAAATAGGAAGTATTTTTTTAAATGGAAAAAAAAATACTTGATGAGTGCTTACAAAACACAGAAGCAAACTTACCTTATTTATTGGTCATCTTTGCCACTGTTCTGAGGGCCCTGCAATGACAATGAGGTAAGTTATCAACAGGGGATAAAGGGAGGGCAGGTCAAAAATTCAATATTGTCAAGTATTCATTTCCAAAGCTGCTAGGGAAATCTGAAGTGACCCTAACCTAGTAGGGATGAGGAGTGTCTTCCCTGATTCTTGTCCAAGAGCAAATTTTTTTTATTTTATCAAGAATAATCATGCTTTCACATATGAGAGTCCAAAATCCTTGACATCCCCAAAAAATGATGCCAACGGGTTCAAATGAAAACTCGTTTTTAAAAGCCTTACTGAACAAAAAGCATCCTGCTCCATAGTATCTGGTTCACCCATGGGATCAGGAAGCCATTCCCCACTGCAAAATTTGTTTTCTAGTTTAATAACAGTCTTCCCAGGTGTTAGAAACAAGCAGCCTTTGGCTTCTATACAGGCTGTGCCCCAGAGCTATGCAGCTAGGAGAAAATGATGTACATACTGCTGTTTATAATCACCTATGTGTTCCAGTTTATTGAATTGAGGGCCAGTAATAATTCCTTTCAGTTATTATGGATTCATAGCCAGCACCTTCTTAATTACATGGCTGCCATCCTTTCTTGTGCCATTGTGCCAGGATAAGTCGGTAATAAATAAAACTGCCCACTAGGACAAATACATAAGAAAATAAATAAAAACCTCGCTAAACCCACATATTCTCTCTTTTCCAAGGAAAAAGAAAATCAAGATTTCTTTTTATTTTTTGGTAAGAAAAAAAAAACACCTTATACATCATTTCTAGCCCTATTAATATCTAGAGGACCAAGATTATTATCAATGGATTCCACCCCGGGGAATTCAGAAGAATGTTTAAAGGTCACTCTTCAGTCCAAAACTTGCTAAAAGGCAAGATTTAATATTGATACAATGATTAAGAAGATATAATGTTGAATACTGATTCTGAAGCACCAACCACTCCCTGAAAATAACTACAAATTAGTGTAGGGAAATCATCTCCATGCTCCAAGGATGTGTAGGTGGTAAACTGATCACAGAATCAGATATTCTAAGAATCTGGAAGAATCATTTGAAACTCTTGCTCTTCACTGAGAGAATTCCTGATTCTTCAGACCCTGAGGGTCTGGATAAAGACAATAAACTAGTGATATGGAAAACTAAGGGGAAAGAACCTAAGAGGAAGGATTAATCAGGTCATCTGAACTGACCTCAGGACCACACATTTAAATTTAATAACTTTTAAGCACCTTCCTATTTGTAAGGCTTATGTTTCCCCTTGTAGGTGAAAAGCAACATGCAGTCTGCTTCCAAGAAAAAATATATGGTGCACCATTAGCTGTGATATAAAGTAGAATGTGACAAGGATGAGAGAGAGAGTAGGGAAAAAATGCTCAAGAAAGACTTCAGGGAGGACATGGCGCTACAGAAAAGGAGGATTTTAACAGGCAAGTGGGACAAGGTGGCCTGTAGAAATACATAGATGTAAATGGAACAGTCAGAAGTCCAATTATACCGAAGCACAGACTATATAACAAGAGAGTTGTGTCAAATAAGGTAGTTGGATGTTTGAAGCTAGACTGTTAAAAGCCTTAATAGTGGCTAATAATAGTTAGCATTTCCATGATATTCTAGGTTTGTACAATGTTTTATATATGTGATTGCATTTAACCATCACAATAGCTCTGGGAGGTAGCTGCTGTTATTGGTCCCATTTTACAAATGAGGAAACTGAGGCACAAAGAGGTCAAGTAACTTGTCCAGAGTCTCAAACCCAGGTCTTCTTAATTCCAAGTTTTATGGTCTATCCCAGTGGTCCTCAAACTTTTTAAATAGAGGGACAGTTCACTGTCCCTCAGACTGTGGGAGGGCCGGACGATAGTAAAAACAAAAACTCACACTCTGCCTCCGCCCCTCAGCTCATTTGCCATAACCCAGCGGCCACATAAACTGCCTCAGTGGGCCGCATGTGGCCTGATGGCCGTAGTTTGAGAACCCCTGCTCTAGCCATTGTACCATGGCCTCCCTTTAAATGCCAAAATAAGTTGACCTTTACCTTATGGGAATGGGGTAATATACTCAATGGGTATTGCAATGGGAACCACTCAAGGTGACTCATATTCTATCCCTAAGTGGTCCTATTTAGCTCAGAAAGTTAAAAATCCGTACACAATAACCAATTGTCCCAGTTTCCAGAGCTTAGTAATCACCTGTCAGCGTTAAGACCATCATCCTCCAAATGTGACACATTATTATACACTAACAGCACCACTTGTGGCAGGTTCAGATGTAGAGATTTAGTAGCATATTAAAAAAGAGCCCAATAAATCTAAGCCATGCTTTCCTGCTCCTCTCTGACACTACTGATTCTGTTTGTTTCCTGAACCTCTTGACCTTAGTTTAGCTGCTATTTAAACAGAGATGGCATATAGTATTCACAGATCCCAATATCCCTCTAAAGTTCATCTTCTAAATAAGGTCTAATTATACTTACTTTGGATGGTAGAAGGTATTTACGAAATGCCCTTATCATATTTTACCTTGAATCAGATTTGTCTGGGTTATTTCAAACAAAAGATTTCATTTATTAGATAGATAGAAGTATGCATATACACATATATTTATGTGTATATACATATATGTGTGTATATTTTTGTGTGCAAATATATATATATATATATATATACATATGTATAATAGTTTGCAAACTTTAAAATACCACAGAAATGTTAATATTACATAAATCTCTTTCGCCTTATTAGATTACAAGCATTTTTAGGAAAGAGACTGTACTATTTTCACAAAAGAAATAAATACTAAAAGCTCAGTCAATTTTGGTACCCACTTGCCACTTTGGCTTACAGAAAGCAGCTGCTTCCGTCTCTTGATTTCTCTCTAGCACCACTTCTCAGTCTCTTTGGTTGTAGTATCATCCGTCTCCAATCAGCCCAAATTTCTGTTCTGTGCTTTCTTTTCTTGCCCCTCTACACTGTTTCTCCTTGTTGATTTTCCTTTATCATGGCTAAATACTAAAGACTCCCTTTATCTATGTATCTAGCCACAATCGCACTCCTAAACCCCACTCCCATATCACCATCTCCTAAAAATCTTCGTTTACATGTTCTCCCAGCATGTCAACTTAATGCACAAGATGGAAGCCATTCTCCTCCCTGAAAAAAGTCATCTCTTTCAAACTCCCCTTTTCTGTGCAGCAGGTATCCCTCCTCAGCAAATGAGGCTTCCTACATTTAGAGTTTATCCTGGATCACTTACTGCCCCTAACTGCTAAAGAATCCCCCACCTCAGGTCTCCATCTCTCTGTCTCCCAGCTAATACCCTAATCCAGGCCCTCCTTGCTGCACCTGGACTTTCTGTGAGGGCTTCCCACTTGGTCCTACTGTTTTCCATCTCTTCCCATTGTCCACACAGTTGCCAAAAGCATCTTCCGAAGGCCCAGGTCTATCCTCATCATGACCCAACTCAAAAAGCTTTATTACCTTTGAACAAATTGTAAAAATACACATTTCTCTGGCTGGCACTTAAAGCCCCACATAATCTACCTCCCACCCACCCTTCAGCCTTATTTCAGAATAATCCTCTACCCAGACCTGGCCATCTGACCCAGATACTAGCCAGGCCTTGACATTACATCTCATACCTATAGGTATTGACACAAGCCATCTCCCGTACCTGACTCCTATACCCTCCATTTTGGCCCCTTGTAAGAAATGGTTTCCCGCCAGGATCAGATGCAGGATCCCATCTTGTGGAGCCTCCTTCCCAAAAGAAAATGCTCTCCCCTTCTTCAAATGAACTGGTATCATATTCCTCTGTGTACTTGCCATATACACCCAGCAGAATGTAAACTTTGCAGGATAGATACAGTTTTGCTTTTGTCTTACTGCTTAATCTTTACTGGATTGAATTGGATTTGCACTCTCATATATGAAAGTACACTTTTTATTAAGTAGCCATATGTTCTTAGATCCCTTCCATTTCAGAAAGCAGGACAGTAAGAATAAGAGGTAGCAACAAACTAACTCCCCTGTGCTGCCTCTTCTTTGGAGAAAGAAAAGGAGAGAAAAGAGCGGGGGACTGACTTGCCTTGTAACAATAAGTCATATTTATACAATGTTTCTGTGTGAACTATGTAAGGAAAGTACCATGGCCCCTAATTGAAAGAGAAAGAAATTGAGGGTCAGGATGATTCACTGGGAGGAAGTGTGATAGAGACCACTAAACTTCAGTCCAAAACTTCCATTCGTTTGGCTCTTTATTATCTAATGTGGAAAGATCGCTTTCTGTCTCAGTTTTTTTCAATATAAAACTGAGACTAGGTCACTGGTTCTTAGCCAAAAAGGTGAACCTGTTAGTACCTTGATAATTATGTGTCAATAGAATCAGTTTCCCTTACAGTCTTATTCGATTTATTTCATGAATTTAAAAATATTCAGGGAAAGGTCAAAGGCTTCTCCAAATTGTCAAAGGCACAAAAAAGGGGTTAAGAACCCTTGGATTAGATGATCTCACTAACCGAGCTCAGACTGACTGAGACACTATGGTTTGATCAGGCCCACGTGCTGCTAAAATAATGTCAGGGCTCAGATTAAAACTAAGTTCTAACAGAGCAGACAGAGCATACGGAGGGAAAGAGGTGAACCAACAGAAACTATATTTGTATGTGTGTGTGTATATGTGTGTGTGTGTGTGTGTGTGTGTGTGTGTGTGTAATA